>NC_135866.1:5438560-5446060 GCF_031162955.1 Sander vitreus
TCCCCAAAACAGGGAAATGTAACCGTTTAGGGGGCTCAAAACATATATACATCTTTCTCACCTGTAAATGAGTGTTTTCCAACCATTTCAGACGCCCCTAAAGTAGAACATACCATCTTAACCTTGCAGCGTATGTCTTTTTTTCTCTCTCATTCTCCACGAAATGAAGCAGTACAATTCAAGTGCCGTCGCAAAATGTCGAGATCTATAAACCATCTGATGGGAAAAAGTAATAGAAATATAAAGTCTATTTGTGCTACACAAATTGTTGCATATCAATTCACCAGAATGCAGGAAATTAAGTGTCTGACACTCAAACGTTTTTGTGAGGGAGTTATAATGTGTCTCACCGTCCTTCCGATTGGTAAGACCGCTCTACCACCTGACCCACAGCCACAGGCCACACACATAGATGCAGCAGGGGTGCCAACGCATGCAGAGAACAAACAAATGCAAGATCGTCTGTAAAAGAAATGAGTGAGCTTTTGCTGTAACAAAATGTGACGTCATCCAGCAAAGGAAAAATACAAAAATATGAATCAAGGCCCCAAAAGTTCGATCTTGAACTCTCACTGTTGTTCAACGTACAAAGCTACTGAACACGTTCTTCTTGGTGGATGTTATCATCTGAAACATCACTGATGAGCTTTTCTTGCATGAGCAGCCTCAGGATGAATCAAATCTCCAGCCTTGGACATTAGTGCCACACTGTACTGATCGTGCCCTCAAATGAAATATAAAAGGTTGACTGACTCTGTTGCTCTAATTGGGTGTAGAGAGAAAAAAAAATCCACTTCGTTAAAAAACGCCCTACTCTCAAATGAAAATAATGAAGAATGGCATGACACGTCTTGTTTAAGAGCAGAGCGGAGTGTGTGGAGTTAATTGTGTGTGTGTGTGTGTGTGTGTGTGTGTGTGTGGGCCTCATCCCAAAGCCTTGCGGTAGGCTACCTGACAGATCTGATATCCTTATGGCGAGGGAAGCGTAATCTAAGGCGACAAGGAAACAGCAATTAAAATAAATAAATAAAATAACTGCCACAATTAGCCCACCACTTAATTCAACATGATGCCCCGATAATCTAGTAATCTGCTAAAGCGACATCTGCAGATTCCCCCTTCCCTCCCCTGCACGGGCCGATGTGTGTGTGTGTGTGTGTTTGTGTGTGTGTTTGTGTGTGTGGGAGTGAAAGAGCGAAGAGTACGCAGATCCTAACAGAGAGCGTCAACTGGTATTAGGACTGACAGCCGTCAATCTGGCCGATATGTCAGACTGAATGAGAGAGGAGGAGTAGTGGACTGGGAGGAAGAGAAGACATGCGGAGAAGTAGAATAGAAAGTATAGATGAACTTTTTGGTCCCGTAGGAAATTTGTCTTGGGCAAGAAGCGCTGACGACAGCTGCATACAAACACATGCATTATAAATCATACAGTTGGTCACAGACAGTACACTACATGACAATATATAACATGATAGAGGAAGAAGGAGAAGACTTTGACTTTTGATGTTCTTTTATGAAACATCTCCCTTATAAAAAACACTATTACAGCCAAATTACAAGCTATACACTTAAAATCAACCCAGCTTATTCACCCATACACTCACAAACTCTCACTCGCGCATCCACACACGCATATGCTACAACCACCCACTGAGACACTAAAACAAAACAAAAAACAAGGAAAAAAAAACACTATTTGCCTTTTCATACACACACAACAACTCAGTCCCCATATCCATATACAATAATCAATACACAGTAAAACATGATATAGCAGTTTCATATAATGCAGCCCCATTAGCCTGTAACAGTTTATATACATAAAGACAAGCCCCCCCTCCCCACACTGTAGGAAAAAAATCCGTAGAAAAAGACAATATCACAATAACACAATATCCTGGCAGAAAATGACCAGTAGCTTTTCTGTTAAGTTTACGGATATTTCTGTTAATCCAAAAATGGAAAATTCTGTAGATTGAGAAGTAGAAGAGAGTAGAAGCAGAGATGGAGGGAGGAAACATTAATAGAAGAAGAGCGAAAAACAAGAAGAAGGGAGCTTCAGAAGCATAGCTAATGGTGGTTAAAGAGGAGGGAGAGGAAGGTTGGAGCAAGGGAGCGGGAGGAGTAGATGAGAAGGGAGGAGACGAGTAGCCGATAAGGACAAGAGAGAAAATTGGGTAAGAAGGAGGGAAGGAAGGCAGCATAGAGGCGAGGTCAGAGGTGGGCATCGTTCAAAACATTTCAATACCGGTATCGATACAAATACCGGACTTCAATACCAGTTCCTGAAAAATAATAATAATAACAACATTAATGGAGTGAGGGCAGAAGGATCCGTTAGAGAAAGAAAGGAAGGGATAGTGAAGGAGGGGGAGAGCAGAATTAGGGAGCAAAGATTTATGTGTGAAGGGGGATGGAAAAAAGAGGAACAGATGAGGTTAGGAGAAAATAGATGTAGGGAAGGGGAGAAGAAAAGAGGATGAGGGTAGATGAGTAAAGGAGGGCAGCAAAGAGGAGATGAATGGTCAGAGGAGGTGTGGAGACAGATGGAGGAAACACTGGAGGGGAAGGGGAAAAGGAGCAAGAATGGAGGAGAAATGAGACAACAGGATGAGGAGAGGAGAGTAAATAGGTTAGGAAGTGAAAGGAGTGAAAGAGGAAGATGGAAGGAATTCTGAAGGAGAAGAAACGAAAGGAGAGTAAAGGAAGAGAGCAGGGTTGAGAAGCACAGATTTATGTTTGGCAAAGTTTGAAGCGAAGGCGCAGGAAAATAAAGTGGATTAGAGGAGATAAGAAAAGAGGGTGAGAACCGGGAGAAATATGGAGGAGGAGAAATGAAATAGGGAGATGGAAGAAATACTGAAGGAGAAAAAAGAGAGTAAAGGAAGAGAGCAGGGTTGGGAAGCACAGTTTGGCAAAGGTTGGAGCATAGGAGCAAGACAAATAGTAAAAAAAAAGTAGATCAGAGGAGAGAAAAAAAAAAGAGGAGAGAAAAAAGCGGGTGAGAACTGGGAGATAGTTGGAGGAGAAGGATGAGAGCAGAGGAGTGAAAGAGGAAGATGAAGGAAATACTGAAGGAGAAAAAAGAAAGGAAAGTAAAGGAAGAGAGCAGGGTTGGGGAGCACAGATTTATGTTTGGCAAAGGATGGAGCAAAGGAGCAGGATAATAGAGAAGTGGATCAGAGGTGAGTTAAAAAGAGGGTGAGAACCGGGAGATATTTGGAGGAGGAGAAGGGCAGAGGAGTGAAAGAGGAAGATGGAAGAAACACTGAAGGAAAAGAAAAAAAGGAGAGTAAAGGAGGAAGAGAGCAGGGTTGGGGAGCACAGATTGGCAAAGGCTGGAGCAAAGTAGCAGGGAAATAGAGAAGTAGATCAGAGGAGAGAAATAAAAAAGAGGGAGAAATTTGGAAGAGCCAGAAGAGTGAAAGAATAAAATGGAAGAAATACTGAAGGAAAAAAAAGGAGAGTAAAGGTAGGGAGCAGGGTTAGAAGCACAGATTTATGTTTGGCAAAGGATGGAGCAAAGGAGCAGGATAATAGAGAAGCGGATCAAAGGGTAAAGAAAAGAAAACGGTGAGAACCGGGAGAAATTTGGAGGAGGATGAGGGCAGAGGAATGAAGGAGAAAGATGGAAGACATACTGAAGGAGAAGAAAAGAAAAGAGAGTAAAGGAGGAAGGGAGCAGGGTTGGGGAGCAGAGATTGGCAAAGGTTGGAGCGAAGGAGCAGGGAAATAGAGAAGTGGATCAGAGGAGAGAGAAAAAAAGAGGGTGAGAACCCGGAGAAATTTGGAATGGAAAAGGAAGACGAAGGGAGATGCAGGAGTGAAATGCAGAGGAGGAGTGGGAGTGAACAGGAGTGAGGGAGGAGGGGAGCAGAGATTTATGTGTGGAGAGGGTTGCAGCGAGGGAGCAGAGGGAACCAGCCAGGCCTGTTATAGATGGGGCTCTCCTGGGAGAGCACGGCCAGGAGTTTTCCAGGCATTTCCAGCATATTTCACTGCTGTTCCAAGCAGCACGCTGCAATGCACAAAGCTCCACCCCCGACAGAGTCCTCAGCTCTAAATAAAGTGGCTCTCTTTTCTCTGCATGAGTATATTCAATAAAAGCGATAAAAGGCCAGAAGTAACCCTTCTTAGCTTTTCTGGAAGGGAAAGTGAGAAACCAAACTGGCCATGCTCTCCAAGGAGATGCTTTCAAAGAAATGCAGACATCAAGCATGAGAGCGCCTCCCTTTTATATGAGGGAAAAATGTCAACAAAAAGGGCTGCAAGATCAAATAAACTGTGAGTGTGGAGGTAGTTTATGGTTCTCCTTCTCCCTCGCTCTGTTTCTTTGTCTGCCTGTGTTTTCTCCTGCTCGCTCGCTGTCTGAGATTCTCATGTGTGGATGTGAGAGAGAACAATTGAATGGGCCTCCTACATAAAATCCATTCAGAGACATCTTGAGGATTAAGAATGAGAAATTGTCCGGCGCAGTAAATTAAATCAATCTGATCCATTACAAGATCGCTATCACAAGGTCTTCCCTTTTGTCTTTGCCCTGGATTATGCATGCTGCTCGATATCTGTGCGTGCGTGCGTGTGTGTGTGTGTGTGTGTGTGTGTGTGTGTGTGTGTAATTTAATTATGCCATACATTATGTAACACTGTAATGCAAGTCCCATGTCATCAAAGAAACAATTAAGTGATTGACTTAAAGAGATACTTGACTGACAACTTGTTCAAACACAATGTTGACAGTTGATTATCAGGGCTGTGTATTAGACTTAATGCTTTTACTAAAATGTGTAATAGAAGGCCATCACACGTACCACGTAACTGCAACATCATAAGTTCAAATCTTGCCCGGGGGACATTTGTTAAACATTATCCCCCTCTCTTTCTCTGCACATTTATTTCTTTATTTCTTTTAAGATTATTTTTTGGGCATTTTAGGCCTTTATTTTTATAGGACAGCTGAAGACATGAAAGGGGAGAGAGAGGGGGAATGACATGTAGCAAAGGGCCGCAGGTCGGAGTCCAACCTGCGGCCGCTGTGTCGAGGAGTAAACCTCTATATGTGGCGTTGCGCTCTACCAGGGGAGCTACCCAGGCGCCCCGCTGTAACATTTTCTGTCCAACACAGTACTGTACAACTAGAAAAAGATAAAGGCAAAAGAGTATCAGAAACTGGTAAGAACGGAAAGTTGGCATCAAATGTTAAATAATGTCCCTGATTTAAATCAAAGTTTTGCCAATTTTAGACTTGGGACTTATGGCAAATTATTATATAACTTTCATTTCTTTTGTTGATTGAAAATAATGTTTTTTTTTTTAGAAAAAGACATCTATATTTCTCAGAGTAAGGTAAATATTGTATTGGAACCAAACTAAAATATCATATATGCACTAGTATAACATCTTTTTCTACATTTTATATAATTAAAAGTGATTTTTTTTTGCCAAACTAAGTCAGCAATTACAACTACAATAAACTAAATATAAAAAAAACAAATTAATTAAAAGTTGAGATTTGTCAGCTGCAGCCCTAAACCATATAATTCAGTACCACCATGTATGTACATTACCATAACATTTAAAGTCATTCCTTTCATCCTCGTCTAACCAGGCAGTTACTAATTCTATTAAGACACCATATCTTACTCAAACTAAAGCTCTGTTAAAGTTTGTAATATTTATTACTTTCTCTTATGAAAATCCTATGTGTGACGATCATAATCCTAATTTTCAACACCCTACAGACCCAGTATCCACTGGCTGAACTTTCACTTCATTTAACATTTAGCGCCTTCCACTCTTTCCCATGGAGGCTTTTCAAAACTTATTTCTCTTATCAGAAACTGAACTTGTGTAACCAAATGATTTAATTGTGTGGGCGCCACAATTACGTTTTTTTTTTTTTTTTTTTTAAGTCTTAATATATCCCTCTATCCCGTTCATTTCATTTCCTTTGGTGGATTTTAAACAGTGATAAAAGAAGCAGCAGCGATTTAAAGATGGAGATGGACAACATGATTACGGATGATGAAAGCCGGCATCCATCACCACCCACTCTGTTTGTGTTTCCATCCTCCTTCTGTCTGTCTATCTCCCTGTTCCTCCTCTCTCCCCTCTTATGTTTTAATGTAAGTCGATAACTATCAGCGACTGATAACACCCCGGGCTCCGCTCGGCTTGGCGGGGCTCGATGAGGCGAGGAGAAGGGAAGGCGAGAGCAGGGTTGGGTGAGGTGGTGGTGGTGGTGGTGGTGGTGGTGGTGGGGGTGGAGGGGTGGAGGGGTGGAGGTGACACTATCTCCCCTCAGCGAAGCCTGATATGTCCGGGTGCAGGGGAGATAAGCGAGCAGCACTCAGCGGTGGCAGTGAAGTGGGACGGTGACGTCACGCTGCTTGTCTCTCGTTCCCGAGGCGCTGAATGAAGTTATGGCGTCACAGGTGGAGATTATGTCAGAGGGAGATTTGTCATTGTTCTGGAAAGGGGATTAGACCGTGAGTGTGTTTTTCATTGAGGGTGACTCCACATTTCTGGCAGTGTGTGATATTTTGCTTGGTCATAGAAAAACTCAGGTGTAAATAAAACATTAACAATGTCTCGGTTCTATTCAAGTGTCCCAGTAAACCATGACAGTGTGACAGTAAGCCAGCATGCACAATATCAGGATTATTATTATTAATATTATTTGCATCTGTGCTTTTCCTACTGTGACATGCCAAAATGTGTGGTTTTCGGTTAAGGTTATGATAGTCTATATCCTCGACGTTCCACTTCCGGGATTGCTCCATTGCCGATGGAAATTCCGCTGGATTTCACTCATTTAGGCCGGATAGCCGTTGCCTTGGGCTTCTTTTGTGTTGGCGTTCTAAACCCCGGTGGATTTCTGAGGACTATGGTTAACTGCTCCTCAGATCTCTGCAGGGTAAATCCAGACAGCTAGCTAGACTATCTGTCCAATCTGAGTTTTCTGTTGCACGACTAAAACAACTTTTGAACGTACACATGTTCCACCAAAACAAGTTCCTTCCAGAGGCTATTTTGCAGCGGCACCGCGGCTTTTCCTGGTGCCCAGCACCGCCAGAGACAATTGTGATTGGTTTAAAGAAATGCCAATAAACCAGAACACGTTTTTCTCCCATCCCAGAATGCTGTGTGGACTAACCAGACCCTCCTCCGCAGCGCTGTGGAGGAAGGTCTGGCAAAGTGAGACTATAAATCTCCAAGGAATTAGTGTAAACAAAAATGTGTGTGTGTCTGTGAGAGAGAGAGAGAGAGTTGTCATGGAAAGAAAGTGTGTGTTTACGTTGTATGTTCCTCAAGAAAGGCATTGTGTTGCACGCGCATGTGTGTGTGTGTGTGTGTGTGTTTGTGTGTGTGTGTGTGTGTGTGTACGGGGGGGGGGGTGTGTGTGTGGGGGACTCTCGACTCAGCAGCTAACAGAGACGAATAAAAGAGAGAGACTGTAGGTTTGTGTGTGTGTGTGCTAATCCACAATATACGGCA
>NC_135866.1:5448560-5496060 GCF_031162955.1 Sander vitreus
TTAGTTATTGTCATGTAATTGTAATCCTTTACACTACACGTTTAAAATGACATTGCTGTACTGCTCAGTTAGTTGTTCCAAATACCGATACCAGTATCTGAAATGCCTCCGATACGGCCTAAACTGCTTGTACTGGTATTGGCGAGTTTATGAGTCTACGCACCGATCCGATACCATGTAATGTAGCCCTGAAAAAAACCTACCAAAAAGTAGTTCATTTATGTTCTTTATCCTTTGTGACTGGCTGTCAAAGTAGATAATAAAAGAAAGTTCTCTGGTATTCATTCTTTGTAATCTCTGTATTTGTTCATGCTTTACAAAGGGTTTAACTTGAGCCAGACCGTGCAACAATAATAGCAACCATATCACATCCCAACCCAGTCTCACAGCAGGTCGTGAAATGGTCACGTTATGTAATATATTGATTCGTGTACAGGAAACGATTATGTCGTTTTTTTTGTGGTGGTGAGGACAAATTTGAATGTAATGTATTTAAATGGGATGCATATTTCGTGATCACAGCACGACTACGGTAGGGAGTAGTATGAAAAGCCGAAAATCCGCGTAGGGAGGTTGGTCAAACAACACAGGACTTTCACCTCGGAGACCAGGGATCGCGTCCCGCGTGTGGCTTTTTACTTCCCCGTTGTTGACGGTTGACGGTTCCTTTCCCCGTTCTTCTTTTCCTAAACACAACCGTCCCGTTGTTGTTGCGTGTCCCCCAGAGACCGCGGGTCGTGTCCCGGCGTGTGACGTGTCCCGGCGTGTGACGTGTCCTTTCCCCTTTCTTCTAAACCCAACCTCCGTATCGATGCTTCCCATTATGCTTCCCATTCCCATTTCGTGCTGAGCACCACGAAAAAAACGTCATAATCGTGTCCGGTACACGAATCAATAGATTAAAAAAAAGTGACCATATCACGAACTGCCGTGAGACCGGGTTGCACATCTATACAGGGATAGTAGTATACAGCTGTTAAAAAAATATTGTATATATGTATTTCTTTTTGTAACACTGGTATTGGATCGGTACTCAGTATCAGCCCATATGCAAGTTCAGGTATCGGGAAGGAAAGTTTTTTATCTGACCATCTTTACTGCTCAGCACTGTACATGTGAGATAAATACAGGGCGAGCAGGATAATATGGCTGCAGTGTATAGAACCAGCAGAGAGAGAGAGAGAGAGAGAGAGAGAGAGATATGAGCTGCAGTGATCATAGTGGCTTCGGCTGCACCCTGATTGTCCATTCTCAGCTCTTGACCACACCTGACCTCCACCGCTGTGTGGAGAGGACGAGTGAGCAATGAGAAACAGAGACAGAGGGAGACGATTGATTGGGAGTCCCTGAGTTCAGACAGCTCTGACCACAGAGGCCTCCATCTGTTTCCCCCAAAGAACTGGAGCTACGTGGTGATCCAAAATAAGAGTCGACATGGGTCATGTGGGGGGAGAGTGTCCAGATTCTTCATCCTACACACACTGATGGTATACTGTAGAAACAGTGCGTGCGTATTTAAAATGTGAAATGTATGAGACACAAACTGGTCTGTTTGTATTAGTAACAAACAGACCAGGTTCTTCTGGTTTGAGTATGGATTTAGTTTAGAGTACTTTCAAACCTACCTTGTTTGGTCCGGACTTTCGGACTTTTCAGTTTGATCCAATCCAAAATTACAGGTGTGAAACCTCCCCTGGACCACAGACCGGACCAAAGAGCCGAAATTTGGTTAGACAAAGATAGATGGTCCCAGTCTGGATCAAAATGAACCACAGTCCTTGGAAAGTCGTTGGATGGTTCGGACTTTCGAGAAAAAATAACACAAAAATTCTGAGAGAGGATATGAGAGGACGGGGAAGCCCGTCTCCAGACCAATCAATTACAATTAAGTATAAGGAATCGCAGCTCACGTATGTGATGATGACAGGACGTATGTCACGTATAGCTCTTTAGTGCGCTTGCATAACTGCAGTGTGAAACCAAAACTTACCAGATCAAATGTATACAATGTAACAAATACATGAACCTTTTTCCAGACCTTGGTTTGGACTTTCAGGTGTGAAAATGCCCTTAGTTTAGGAAACATAATATTTTAGGATGAGTTTGGACATAGAAGTCCACTTAAGGGAAACATTAACCGGTCATGTCACATACTGTGGTATAGTATCATTTCATGCCTGTAGCGCACACCAGACAAGTCACACAGACAGAGGAGGTAGTCACGGTACAGTAGCCTGGATGGGCTACTGGGAGTCAACATGATACAATTGCTTGTTTACTGGACTGTTGATGTGCATCAGTGCTGAAAAAAGTACGTTGGCTTATATAAAAAAAATTAAAAATAGATGCATGTGCGTTGTGTGTCATATGCCGTCGATGTCTGTTGAACTCCATTTACTGAATGATTGAAAGCTCTTAAGTGGACTTTATTTCTAGTGTATCTTTACTTCCGCCACTTCTATATTGAATAGCATGCTCCAATAGCAGGTTGTAGCGACTACCCACTAAAACTGAAAAGTGAACATTGTTTACTTATGTGTTAATCTGTGCGTTCATGTTCTATCTGCTTCTCCTGGTGAGAGTTTCAATGACAAAAGTGTGAGCAGAAGGGTTAAAGGTCCTTTTTCTCAGCAACTTTCTCTTACTCAGTTCTATGTGCTTGAAGCACCTTAACTGGCCTCTGTCAATACAAAAGCTGCTCGATGTGTTCGTGAGTCCTCAATCACTCAAGTCCTAACTCACTCCATTGACTAGCAAATTAAGAGATTTGCTTTGTACCCTTACAAATGGATCTAAGAGATTAAAATGAAGATTTGGAAACAAGATGCGAGACATATCCAGGTTAACTTCAGTGTGGCAATTTCAAATGATTTTCTTACAAATAGCTAGCATTTCTTTAATTGTTAGACTTTAAACTTTAGACTTTATTGTCTAAGTATCATCAGGGAAATGTACTTAAAGTATTAAAAGTACTTATTGCTGAAAAAATCCTCACATTTTAGAAACTGGAAACAATCCAAACAGTTCTGTCAATCAACTAAGTGTTTAATGGTCTGATCATTTCAGCTGGACTTGTAGGCCGTTATATTGTTGGGTAGTTTAATTTATAATAAAACATTGTATTTTATAAACTACATATGTTTTGGGTGCGAGAATCTTGATTTGTAAAGTAACTAGTAACTAAAGCTGTCAGATTAACATAGTAAAAAGTATAATATTTCTCTCTGAAATGTAGCGGAGTAGAAGTAGAAAGTGGCATTGTACTTACATGTATGTACAGTACTTGAGTAAATGTACTTAGTTACATTCTACCACTGCGGTTGAGTGTGTGTGTGTGGTCCTATGCTGTTGAGGTTGCGATGCGTGTGATGGCCTTAAAATTGAGATTTGAGAGTGTAGGTGTGGGAAGACCGATTCATTTGGCAGCTATGTTGGTTACACATATGAGTTTGGCCTGGTTTATGACAGAAAGCATGTTGAAGAAACAGGTGGAACAGTAGAGCAGGATGGGCTGGACAATACTCTGATACAACAGTAGGAGGAGATGACGGGTGACAGATAGTCCTGTGAGTTTACGGATGGCTGACAGTCTTTGATGGCTCCTTTTTTGAATGTCCTTTGTGTGCTGGTCGAAAGTGAGTTTGTTGTCTAGTGTGAGTCCCTGGTGTTTGATATTTTAGTGTCTGTTTTGCTTTCTGAGCTGTACCTGGAGCTTTTGTGCTGCCATTGTTTTGTTCCACCTGTAAACACCTCCTTTTATTTCTATTGTGGACTGCATTGCAGAACAAAGTATTGCAGTATCGGGAGACGCGGCTAACGTATGTGATGAGGACAGGACGTAACTTTGTCATGTAGAGTTCTTTAGTGTGCTTGCATAACTGCAGTATGTCACCAAAACACGCCGGCGACAATAGCCATGTCACGTGAACGGCGAACGGGACGGTTGTGGTTAAGAGAAGAAGAACGCGGAAAGGAACTGCCACACGCGGGATGCGACCCCCGGTCTCCGGGGTGAAAGTCCTGTGTTGTTTGACCCATCCACCACCCCAACCAACCTTCTTACGTCAATTTTCGGCTTTTCAATACTACTCGCTACCATAATCGTGCTGTTATCACGAAAGATGCTTCCCATTGAAATACATTACTTTAAAATTTGTGCTCACCACCACGATAAAAATGAGAAAATCGCGTCCCTGTACACGAATCAATAGATTAAATAACGTCACCATTTCACGAACTGCCATGAGACTGGGTTGAACAAAAACATCATCCTTGGTCCGGACCTTGATTCGGATTTTTAGGTGTGAAAAGGCCCTAAGTTATCAGCTAACGCTAGCCCTAGCTAGCTAGCTTGGTTAGCAAGGTACATCCGTAATTCATGTTAACTGTGAAATTATTGGGACGCTAATTTTGGCTAGTGTAAAACAGGCTGTAATAGCCAACTGTTTAGACTGTCTTTCAGTGTAACTGAACGCTGAACAAGACATTTTCAGTCAACCAATATGTTACAATTAACTTTTATAAACTGAAAACACAAACTGTGAAAGGGACAGAGTTTAAGACGAAAACATCGACACCCAAAAACAAGTTCACGGCTATTTAAATGTACCCAGTGCCTTGGATTGCTAAGCCTTTATCCTGATTTATTGGACGCTGTGGTAGCGACTAGTCAATCACAAGGTAGCCACGCCCTAAAGCACCCCCTGCTTTAATTTCTATTTTTTTTTTAATGGAACCATAATTTACAAAAGAACAGAATGCAGGTTTAAGGGCCTGTGTCCATAACATTTTTTTCTGAGCGCTAGCATCTTTTTTTCAATTGTTCCCAAAGAGGACAGCATGTATGTGTGCTGCACCCAACTTCATTTTTCCGTGACCGCTCCGAGCGAAGAAATCTCTTACCTTTTCAGAAAAGTGCTGTTGTTGTCACTGTCCCTCCTTTACAGAACAATATCACAGCAAAGACAGAAAAGCCTATCTGTGGGAGCTGATCAGCCGGCTACTGAATGTTGCTGGTGAGTGTTGTGCTTATTTCAATCAGGAGAGACTCCGTTGCAGATATGCAAACATTTATTAATAAGATATAACCAAGTAAGTACAAACATAATTATTTGGAGATTAGACTCCATTGTAAAGGGGTATCTATACAAATCTAATGTTTAGGAAAACCAAACACATCCCCAATGGAATCTAGACACTGGTGGTGGTGAGAAAAATCCGAAGACGTAAAAACGAGCCGTCAGCCAGGAGAAGACCGAGAACACCGTCGAAAATGCCTGGAGGTAGAAGGGGAGGAGGCGAAAATACAACTGACAGAAGCAGGAGAGAGAACAGATTTAAAACATGGTAGTATGCTGTGATTGGTTAGAACATAAGTGCCCGATTCTAATTGGTATACAGAACCGTAACACCCACTGCCCAGCTGATCAGTTAAAGAGAAGAGAGACAACGTAATAGAAGTCTCCCTGACAGAATTTACGCTGAGCTACACTTCAATCAGGAGAGACTCCGTTGCAGATATGCAAACATTTATTAATAAGATATAACCAAGTAAGTACAAACATAATTATTTGGAGATTAGACTCCATTGTAAAGGGGTATCTATACAAATCTAATGTTTAGGAAAACCAAACACATCCCCCAAAACTTGAAAAGAATTTAAGTGATTAAATGACAAGAATAAACATACCTTAAAGCCGCCACAAATCTGTATGGTGATACAAAACATGAATGTGTTAAATAATCAGTAAATAATTAGAGTAATAAACACACTGAACCATACTAGGTCATAAGTCACACCCCAAAAGGCATATGAAACAATACGTTGTTGCAAAACAAAACCTCGGCAAATCAGGCCGGAACAAACAAAATCTCGGCAATTCAGCCGGAACAAACAAAAAATGATCAGCAATTCAGCTGAACACGAAATTTCGGCAATCCAGGCAGGAACAACCACAGACCTCTGCAGTTACAACGGCACCTGTAATTATAATGCAAAACACATATCAGCAATTCAGGCTGAACATAACACAAAACATCGGGAATTCAGGCAGGAACCAACTAGAAGCAAAAATAAAAATCTAAATTGATCAGAACAGTAAAAAACAATACATCAGTACCATTGAGAACACCACCCATCCATATACCACCACCAGTTATATGCAATCTTACCACAAACAAGGTTAAGAGATTTCTGGTTATTGATGATGTCTTCTACATCAGGGCGAATATATGATGAGTACGCAGAGGAAGCCCACCATCCAAGTTGTTGTAGAGAAGTACTGGAGACCCCTTGACTAGCAGCAGTAGTACAGCCCCTATTCTAAATGAATAAGGACTAGTTTCAAATGCTGGTTAAACCAACATTTGAGTAATATGAAGTTGCGATGCCCCCAATGCTGATAGGAGGAAACGCGACCCATATGCACCATGCTGAGTTTGGCGCGCCCATGAGTAAGACAACGCACTTTAATGATGCAAGACTAACTGCCGAGGCCATCCACGACCGAAAGTGAATACAGAGTAGTGATTAGAAACCTGGGCTGCCACCGGTTCCAACACATCTACCGGGAATCAGTCAGAATCTGATTTGCAGGACTTGCACCAATATATTGCCAACATAGGAAGCTTAGTGGAAATGAACAACACACATCTTTGTAAATAGACTTAAATAAAACGTAAAACACCATGAGGCCCCCACAGATGAGATGAAAATAAAAGGAAATAGCTGATATGAGCAATGCAGCTTGTTAGATAGTTTGAACAATATAATATATGCTGAGAATACTTGTTTTGAAACACATGAAATATAATGAAAGTGCGCTACCCACCATGAGTGAGCATAATGCCCAAACAATAGTAGCAGGCAACAACGACGAGTATATTTATGTACAAATACAGAATATAAGTGCCTTATGCATTCTGCTGACGTCAGCATGACTACTGACAAATATCACGACAGCTCTGAAGACAAACCTTAACGTGTCATTCCCTATCGAGAAAAGAATCTTACACCTGGCCAAGTATTAGAACAGTACTTAAGCCCAGAAACATCACGAATATGGGACAAAAAACACTTACGTACCTCCTATGCCCATTAGATGCTAACAAGCACTCACCCGCTGTAGCATTCCAAGCTGCCACTGACGTCACTTGACACCAATAACTTACATCTGAAGCGTTAAAGACTTAATTTGTACATTTTATATGAAGAAACACACAATGTATAAATGCTCCATAGCTTGTATCTCACGGTGTGCTCCATACAGATGTTTTATTGTAAAAACAAATTTACCGTTACTTGTTAAGGTAACTAGCATTCTAGTTAGCAACAATTACCCCTTGCCTACATTATTCCTAGCATATAACTCAATCTCCCGTCTCTGCAAGATTGAAACGATTGAGTTTACTCATGCACAGCCACCAGAAGACTACAACTTCGGACAGGCTGCTCATACCACAACTACGTAGGCAAGCTCAGTTTGCAGCTGCGTAGTAGCGCTCAGCCCTAACATACTTCACTGTCACCATCCAGAGCTAATACATCCATGTTCAGAGCAACATCTGTTGAAAAGCTGAATCCACCGTAAATGCGCAGGTAAATGTGCACTTGAATTTTAGAACGTAGCTGAAATGATAGAGCACGCTAAAAAAAATGTCGGAAAAGATAAAAAAGCAGCTTGCCTAGTGAGCCCATAGAGAAAAGACGTGGCTGTCTAAGTGCACAATTAACCTTAATGCATGTATAGAAGTAAAACGACATCCCCAGCTGTCTATCATAGAATTTACGGTAAATAGGCCCCAGAGACGCAGAGGAATCTGCGGCAGAAGCCAGAGTTTAGACAGAGCCCGGAACTCCAGACCACAGCAACCTGATCCGCATTACTGTTGGCGGCAAACATGAATGAACAAAATATGCCCAATGAGATAACTCGAAGGGTTGGATGATCCAGCTGAGTTGAACATGCCGGTTCCTCTGCCGTCATGAACCCGACCATAGTACGTGCAACGGCGGCGGCTGAGAGTCGCGGCTGGAGGCCAGCTGTGCAGTTCAGAGCGGGCCCTGCGGCGATTCAGGAGCTACGAACGAGGCAAAATCCCCGGGACTGCAGTCGTGTGAAAGTACTTCTGGAGTGATTTGTTGCCTGCCAGGCTGCTACTGTTTGCGCCCATGTGCATGCACCAGGGCTACGGAAAAACTGCTTGTGAAACGCTCTTAGCCTGAAATGACACACACGCCGAACCAGATGCACCACAGAAAAACACTAATGCCATAAGCCAACAACTACTAGCTGCACTCGCACGCTCGTCTGAAAATACAACTGACAGAAGCAGGATTTAGCAGAACAGATTTAAAACATGGTAGTATGCTGTGATTGGTTAGGACATAAGTGCCCGATTCTAATTGGTATACAGAACCGTAACACCCACTGCCCAGCTGATCAGTTAAAGAGAAGAGAGACAACGTAATAGACGTCTCCCTGACAGAATTTATGCTGAGCTCCATTTCAATCAGGAGAGACTCCGTTGCAGATATGCAAACATTTATTAATAAGATATAACCAAGTAAGTAAAAAACATAATTATTTGGAGATTAGACTCCATTGTAAAGGGGTATCTATACAAATCTAATGTTTAGGAAAACCAAACACATCCCCCAAAACTTGAAAAGAATTTAAGTGATTAAATGACAAGAATAAACATACCTTAAAGCCGCCACAAATCTGTATGGTGATACAAAACATGAATGTGTTAAATAATCAGTGAATAATTAGAGTAATAAACACACTGAACCATACTAGGTCATAAGTCACACCCCAAAAGGCATATGAAACAATACGTTGTTGCAAAACAAAACCTCGGCAAATCAGGCCGGAACAAACAAAATCTCGGCAATTCAGCCGGAACAAACAAAAAATGATCAGCAATTCAGCTGAACACGAAATTTCGGCAATCCAGGCAGGAACAACCACAGACCTCTGCAGTTACAACGGCACCTGTAATTATAATGCAAAACACATATCAGCAATTCAGGCTGAACATAACACAAAACATCGGGAATTCAGGCAGGAACCAACTAGAAGCAAAATAAAATCTAAATTGATCAGAACAGTAAAAACAATACATCAGTACCATTGAGAACACCACCCATCCATATACCACCACCAGTTATATGCAATCTTACCACAAACAAGGTTAAGAGATTTCTGGTTATTGATGATGTCTTCTACATCAGGGCGAATATATGATGAGTACGCAGAGGAAGCCCACCATCCAAGTTGTTGTAGAGAAGTACTGGAGACCCCTTGACTAGCAGCAGTAGTACAGCCCCTATTCTAAATGAATAAGGACTAGTTTCAAATGCTGGTTAAACCAACATTTGAGTAATATGAAGTTGCGATGCCCCCAATGCTGATAGGAGGAAACGCGACCCATATGCACCATGCTGAGTTTGGCGCGCCCATGAGTAAGACAACGCACTTTAATGATGCAAGACTAACCGCCGAGGCCATCCACGACCGAAAGTGAATACAGAGTAGTGATGACCTGGGCTGCCACCGGTTCCAACACATCTACCGGGAATCAGTCAGAATCTGATTTGCAGGACTTGCACCAATATATTGCCAACATAGGAAGCTTAGTGGAAATGAACAACACACATCTTTGTAAATAGACTTAAATAAAACGTAAAACACCATGAGGCCCCCACAGATGAGATGAAAATAAAAGGAAATAGCTGATATGAGCAATACAGCTTGTTAGATAGTTTGAACAATATAATATATGCTGAGAATACTTGTTTTGAAACACATGAAATATAATGAAAGTGCGCTACCCACCATGAGTGAGCATAATGCACAAACAATAGTAGCAGGCAACAACGACGAGTATATTTATGTACAAATGCAGAATATAAGTGCCTTATGCATTCTGCTGACGTCAGCATGACTACTGACAAATATCACGACAGCTCCGAAGACAAACCTTAACGTGTCATTCCCTATCGAGAAAAGAATCTTACACCTGCCCAAGTATTAGAACAGTACTTAAGCCCAGAAACATCACGAATATGGGACAAAAAACACTTACGTACCTCCTATGCCCATTAGATGCTAACAAGCACTCACCCGCTGTAGCATTCCAAGTGACTGTCATTTAACTTACATCTGAAGCGTTAAAGACTTAATTTGTACATTTTATATGAAGAAACACAATAATGTATAAATGCTCCATAGCTTGTATCTCACGGTGTGCTCCATACAGATGTTTTATTGTAAAAACAAATTTACCGTTACTTGTTAAGGTAACTAGCATTCTAGTTAGCAACAATTACCCCTTGCCTACATTATTCCTAGCATATAACTCAATCCCCGTCTCTGCAAGATTGAAACGATTGAGTTTACTCATGCACAGCCACCAGAAGACTACAACTTCGGACAGGCTGCTCATACCACAACTACGTAGGCAAGCTCAGTTTGCAGCTGCGCAGTAGCGCTCAGCCCTAACATACTTCACTGTCACCATCCAGAGCTAATACATCCATGTTCAGAGCAACATCTGTTGAAAAGCTGAATCCACCGTAAATGCGCAGGTAAATGTGCACTTGAATTTAGAACGTAGCTGAAATGATAGAGCACGCTAAAAAAAATGTCGGAAAAGATAAAAAAGCAGCTTGCCTAGTGAGCCCATAGAGAAAAGACGTGGCTGTCTAAGTGCACAATTAACGTTAATGCATGTATAGAAGTAAAACGACATCCCCAGCTGTCTATCATAGAATTTACGGTAAATAGGCCCCAGAGACGCAGAGGAATCTGCGGCAGAAGCCAGAGTTTAGACAGAGCCCGGAACTCCAGACCACAGCAACCTGATCCGCATTACTGTTGGCGGCAAACATGAATGAACAAAATATGCCCAATGAGATAACTCGAAGGGTTGGATGATCCAGAGTTGAACATGCCGGTTCCTCTGCCGTCATGAACCCGACCATAGTACGTGCAACGGCGGCGGCTGAGAGTCGCGGCTGGAGGCCAGCTGTGCAGTTCAGAGCGGGCCCTGCGGCGATTCAGGAGCTACGAACGAGGCAAAATCCCCGGGACTGCAGTCGTGTGAAAGTACTTCTGGAGTGATTTGTTGCCTGCCAGGCTGCTACTGTTTGCGCCCGTGTGCATGCACCAGGGCTACGGAAAAACTGCTTGTGAAACGCTCTTAGCCTGAAATGACACACACGCCGAACCAGATGCACCACAGAAAAACACTAATGCCATAAGCCAACAACTACTAGCTGCACTCGCACGCTCGTCTGAAAATACAACTGACAGAAGCAGGATTTAGCAGAACAGATTTAAAACATGGTAGTATGCTGTGATTGGTTAGGACATAAGTGCCCGATTCTAATTGGTATACAGAACCGTAACACCCACTGCCCAGCTGATCAGTTAAAGAGAAGAGAGACAACGTAATAGACGTCTCCCTGACAGAATTTACGCTGAGCTACATATCACTGTACCGTAAACCATTGTTTTTTTTAGATATTCTTTTGGGCATTTTAGGCCTTTGATTAACGACTTGGTTAAGGACATCTGAAGTCAGGAAAGAGAGAGAGGAAGAATGACATTCAGCAAAGGGCCTGGGGTAAGGACTGAGCCTTTGTACATGGGGCGCACGCTCTACCAGGTGAGCCAGCAGGGTGCCACCAAACCTCTTTTGACGTAATGTTAAGTTACCTACTTAGGTTACGTTATTGACGTTGTAATAGAAACGAAACCCACGTCATGAAGCGCTGCCCAGCGGCATGCCAGCGCCAGAGAAAAATTTGGACACAGGCCCTAAGGCACTTCAGCATTGGCTTCATTTCTATTATACAGTCTCTGTATTAAAGGTGCTCTAAGCGATGTCACACGTTTTTTTAGGCTACAGCATTTTTTGTCACATACAGCAAACATCTCCTCACTATCCGCTAGCTGCCTGTCGCCTGAACACACTGTAAAAAAAAAACGCGGTCTCTGTAGACAGCGCAGGCTCCACAAACGACAAACAAACTGCGCCAACCTGCACCACCAAACCAAGAAGGATGTTAGGGGTTAGTGCGCGGAAGGGAAGGGGAGGGGACGGGATGAGGAGAAAGGAGGGGCGAGCTAGCCTCCATTTTGTTTGACAATACTTCGAACGTCAACAAGAAGTGACATCACCCAAGATCGCTCAGGGCACCTTTAAACTAGTATACTGTACATGGGCTAGCTATAAGATACAAGATACGGTCGCCTCTGCATTTTGATGCTCTGTGTTTTGTCTTGTTTTTGTTCCCCTCTGCAGTCAGCCTCGTTAACAAGGCCCACTGACATTGAATCTTACTTCTACATCCTGTCCTCTGCACATTCTACATCCTAAACTTTTGCACATCCGTCAACATTTTTGCACATCCTGCACTAATCCATACAGTCTCTTTTTTCCTTTCTTAATGTTATATAGGTATATGTATGTGTTATTTGTTTCTGTATTTATTGTTTGTTTAGTTCACATTAATGTTTAAAATATGTTTTTGTGTATGCACCATCAACCAAAGCAAATTCCTAGTAAGTGCTACTTACCTGCCAATAAATCTTTTTCTGATTCTGATTGCTAGTGTATAAATGCTATCCTTGTATACTAGCAATAATTTACCATTGGACCAGTTCAGTGTTTAACTTTTAATACTTTGTTTCTAGACCTTGACTAAAAAAAACTGTTAACAAGTGATACTGACTCACACTTCTTATATGTTATACATACTTTTTGAAAGAGTGTTTTCAAAGCACACCAGCAGCCTAGGAATGATTTTGTTTTAAATTATTAAAAAGGTAGTGCACTTACATCAAACTTGTTCCAACATATAATGCTTCCTTTGTAAAGTTACTCTGTAAGTTGCTTCCTCTGAGTGTGTGGGTGCATGACTTCTCAGCCTCAACTGAATCTGAGTCTATCACACTGTGCCTCTGCCTTCGTGAGCTGCTGTCTTCTTAACAGCACAGAAAATATCTTGTAGATTTGTCCTCTGAAACAGCTCACATACTGTAAAGCCGTTATACACTAGACGGAGCAGGGTAAAATTAATAGGGTATGGAACAAAAGGTTTTGAGAAAGATTTCCTCACTATTCCCCATGCAATTACTTAATCCCTTGTAATTAGTCTCCTTGTTTGAAAAGGAATATACATTCTCCGTCTCCCCCTCTTTTCCCTCTTGAGTTGAAAGATAAAATTGCAGACAAAAACAGCATGAATGTCTTTTGTGGAGCATGCTGCATACAAACATCCACACAGTCTGGCTTTGAACAGCAGTTATGCCATATACAATAATTAACGATTTACATTTGTTATACTCAACTTCACCAGGATAATTATTTTCCAAGAGGAACGGCCATTATAATCAGACATAAACATGGTCCAGTTTTTCTGCATAAATTAACCTTTTTGAATTCAGCTTCAGTGAATGCAGACATCCAACAGCATTTTTTTTTTTTTTTTTTTATCACTTTCTTCTTTTGCTTTTTATGGACAATCAATGTGTGGTGAATTCACGGCAGCAGATAATGAGGAGCACATAGTCATTTCAAATCTGGCTGAGCCCACACAGGACAGCTGTCTATTTTAAGCTATAGCTGCTGGCCAGTGAACCATTAGCCTGTTTTACACCGATAGCAAATAGCCATTAGGCGTAACTGCAAGCCAGTTAGCCAACAGCCATCTGCCGTACACTGCAATTATGCTGCTTAAAGTGCTGTAGAAAATATAGTAATTATGAGTTGAGCATGCATTAATGACCCGACACAATGGTAAATACGTCAGGAAAAGGGGGAATTTTTCAATGATACCTGCGGTAACAATCTGCGTTCTGAAGAGCATGCATTGCTATGTGAATACTGATGGAGTTTATAAGAGTGGATTCTTTTGTAAATAAAACAAGGAGCAAAACTACTTATGTGGCCATTTAACTTTTCAAAGTACTGCCCAAAAGCATTTTACTGGTCCACAAAGTTATATTTCCATCTGAGCTCAGCTGTAGCAGCTCCTGCTGAGCTTTTGAAGCAGTAGGCACCAACTGGAGTAGCTGGTTCCCCATTAGCTGCTAGCTCTCTGCGCTGTTTCCCATGATGTGCTCTGTTCTGTTCAGTGACAGTGGGCTCATTGAGACCATGCTGCCCCTACTAGCTCTCAGTGTGAATCCGCAGGATGTGTTTGGTGACTCTTTTCCTGGCAATGACAGCCGTTGTAGTCAGCAGCACATTCAGGTCAAGCAACTTGACTCATTTCGTCACATTCTGCCACGGGCCTTTTTTGCTTTCACAATGCTCTGATTAAGTGGTATAATAGTTGCAAATCTGCTGGCGTGTTTGCTGAAGAGTAATTACTAGCGTCTGATAAGCGTTCTGGGGAAGTTTCCCAGCTTCATGATTTCCACCGAGGCTTTATCTCAATTGAATGTGATTGTCTTTGCCGAATTGGCTCGGCCATAATGCTGGAAACTGGTCTCACACACATGATAAGACAACAGATTGCCTTGTACGCCATCCAACCCAGAATAATGCTGCAAGCTGTAATAATGTCACCATCCGTCAGGGTTTTTCCACAACTACATGCCTTCTTCATCACTGAGATAAAACTGCTGCAAGCAGGCAAAGTCTGAGAATCACAAATGGCATGTTGGAGGCACTAATTGGCCAGATAGAAGCGGGCTCAGGCTTCTCATAAACACATCATACAACATAAACACGGTGATGCAAATCAGGCTGAAGCACTGCACCGAGATGGGAGGCAAAGGGAGTGATGCTGGCTTATGAAGAACGAGGTTTCCCACTTTCTTAGTGTGCCTTTTGTGTTGTTTTCTGTGTGTGTGTGTGTGTGTGTGTGTGTGTGTGTGTGTGTGTGTGTGTGTGTGTGTGTGTATATGTATGTATGTGTGTGTGTGTGTGTGTGTGTGTGTGTGTGTTGGCCTCGCTTCTCTCTCAGGATCCCTCCACTTGTGTTACCATGGGGATGGCATGCTTCCTATATCTCTCCAGCTTACCCCCCCAACTACCACCACCACCTCTCTTTTTCCCTCTCTCCTTTACTCACTGGTTTCAGTGTTACCATGGCGACACATGTCTGTCTCATCTCTGCCTGCTACCTGTTTCAAATGCTGCCCTGGCTGTCTCACTGGGTCTGTCTTTTCCGTCCGTCCGTCCTTCTGCTTCTCTGTTTGTCTGTCTGCCGCTGGCTGTTTGTTTGTGTGCCCTTGGCTTGCCTTTCTTTGTTTACTCTTTGTTTGTTTATTCATTTGTTTAGTGTTTCATGTATCTGCATGATTGTCTGGTTGTTCTCCAGTGTCCGTTCCTGTCTGTGTTTGCTTTCTGTCCCACTCTTTTTTTCTCCATTTGTCTCCGGCTGACTGGCTGCCTGTCTGGCCACCAGGCTTTTCCACCTCTAATCCCTCCTCTCCTCTTTCTGCTCTGCTGCTCCGCTCTTTCGTTCCCCTAACATCAATCCCGCTCCCCTCTCTTTTCTTTTTCACCTTCTGACTCGATTGTTTGTCCCCACATCAAAACAATATCCATTGATTGTCACTGGGAACACACAGTTAAAAAAAAAGCGGGGGGGATTTCGGTAATTTTCGCAGACTGCAGCTGTTGCTATGGCGACACAACTTTTGGATTTGCTGGGGGAGAGCGAGGGATGAATAGAGGGATAGAAGTAGGGAGAGAAAATGTGTGAGGATAGAAAAAAAGAGAAGAAAAAAGACTGAAAATGAAAAAAGAAATAGAGATAGAATATAGAAGTGTGTGTGTGTGTGTGGGGGGGGGGGGAAGAAAGAAAGAAAGAAAGAAAGAAAGCCATGTGTCTCTGACAGCACATGCTGGTTAGTCGTTTCTGCACTGTGAGCTTAATTCAAAATACGGACATTGTGAAGAATGCATTTCCTGAAGACATTCATTCAAAATCCCTTCAGTATCAAAAACCTACAATCTATATGATTATTTTTTGTTCAGACACACACAACCAGCTTGCCTCGCTGTTCTTTAAAATCATTTGTTTAAATGTTATGCTGTCAATCACTTTGTAAGAGTGCATGCCAGTTTACCAAATCTCGCTTTTGAGATAAAACCCCGTCCGTGCCTGATATTGCATGCAGTAAACCACTTCATTACGCTCTCAGTGGTACACTCTGGCCTTGCTTTGTTCTGCCTCTGCTGCAGTTTCAACCCTAAAAACTCGATCACCACATGGAAAAAAAAAACATCATCATCTTCAGGCCATCAGTCACTGAAATAAAGAGAATTCTAAGCCAAACTAACCTATAATTTCCTATAAAGCATCGTCTTCCGCTTTGTTTCTGTGGATGAAGTTGCAAATGTGTTTGTGACGTCCCTCGGAATGGTGAAAATTTAATTCCGGATTGAACCCCTCTCCCGTCTGCGTGCTAATGCATTTAGAAAAAAACACTTTATTATAATACGCATTTGAATATTCATAGTAGGCAGGCAGGGGGGTGATGGAGAGTGGAGCCTTTGGGTATTGATGTAGAGCTGTGGAATTAGCTGCGAAACTGCTATTGATTCAAGCTGTGAGGACTGGAATATGAAACACGAGGGGGGCGAGGGGGGGGAAGGGTGGGGAGGAAAAGG
Source organism: Sander vitreus (assembly GCF_031162955.1). NCBI lineage: Eukaryota > Metazoa > Chordata > Actinopteri > Perciformes > Percidae > Sander > Sander vitreus. Next base: position 5,465,199 of record NC_135866.1, read on the forward strand.
GCCAAAGACCTTATCAATGAACTTGGGGAATGAAGGAGAGGGCGAAAGAGAATGAGGGTGCTCGGTGGAAAAAAAGAAAAAAGAAAAACCAGATTATCGGTCAGCGGAGAATTGAATTAGAGGAAGATGGAAGGAGAGAGTGGTTAAAGAAAGAAAAGGAGATTATCAAGCCACAGAGAGGGAGAACCAAAGATACAAAAGTACAACAAAAGTAAGGGAGAAAGAAAGAACGGACACAAAGAATGCATGAAAGAAAGAAAGAGAAACATGATGAGGGAACCAACGGAAACACAGAAGAATGATCAAATAAACTAAAGAGTGAGAGAAGAGGGCGAAAGGGGGTCAGGACGAAGGGGGGTCAGGGCTCGCTGCGAGTGGCGCTTTAGCCCGGAGACGCCACGCTACAGTGAACCATCCACCCCCGGATCCTGCAAATTGTTGATGGGAGGACTCTGTTGACAAATGTCAAAGTTTATGTTTCATTAATGGAAGGCGGGGGCAGGGGAGAGAATGGAGAGAGGGAGACGGGTAGGAGGAGAGAAAGAGAAGAAGAATGGGGGGGGAAGGAAATGCCATGCATTCCATTAAGTGGCCAAAGAAAACCACAGAGAGAGGGGAGGGGAGGAAACGAGAGAAATGGGAGAGGAATACAGGAAACGTAGGAGGAGGAGAGGTAGAGGGGGTGCAAGGATTAGACCACCATTAGACGCCCATACATGCAGACAGATCGAGATAGAAAGGGGGGTTTATAAGCCCAGGAATAAAGTGCTCGATTCATCAGCGCCTCAACTGTGCTCCTGACCTTTGAAAATGGAGTTAATGACAAGGCAGCACTTAACATTCTGACGGCCTCCATGTTTGTTCTTTAGTTGTCAAGGCGGAGCTTCACTTTACTCCCTCGCCCTTTGCTGATCTCGAAAATTGGAGGGCTTTACAAACTGTGTTTCACACTTTGACCTGAAAAGATAAGACTGGTGATATTCTGTTTGTAATTGTAGCTAAAACCAACAAGGAATTGGTTCTCCAGACTATTGCCTTTTACAGTAAGCCAAAGCCTTCCTGTGTGCCTCTGCTGCCCATCAGTGAGTGTCACCATTGAACTATGTGACATGTTCCTCTGATACCATGAATATGAAATATTTTGAATTGATACTGTTCACTGTCCTGTTTCCTGCCAGAAATACCCACTTGATTAGAGCGCCAAATGTGTATTGACACGCAGCTGAAAATAGTCCCCAACAAATTCACTTTTTACTCGTGTTTGAGTAACGTTTGTTAAACACTACAGTGCCTAGCTGTTTCAGGAAATAACTGAGCCATTTTGAGAAATGAAAATATATATTTGAGACCCATTTTTTAAGGTCTACGTCTTTGTAAGAGTGAATAGACTTCAGTGCATGACATTAGTGACACGTCTCTCAAAAATAGCCTGAATACAAAACAACACCGGCCAGTCTTATTAAACTTTCCTCTTTCACTCATTGCAAAGTGGGAAATACACAGTCTGAGGAATGCCACGGGGACAAAGTAACTGTGCATGTTTTTCTTTCTTTCTTTTTTTAATGCATTTATCAATAAGGACCTGGCCCCTGACCATTCTGAGCTAAGAAAATTGCAAAACTTTTGAGTTTGTTAAAGCTTTAGAAAAACAAGTACATAACCACAGAAATGTTGGGTCGTTGAACTCAAAACATGTTTTTATTAGCTCCAGAAACTGTTCTGGAGATCAATGCTTTCTTTAATGTGGCTGGATAATGTAGTGATGCTAGAAAGCAGCACAAATGGGCCTCAAACTAGAATCTTAATGTGTCTTGAGGAGTGGACATTCAACACATTTTAAAATTGTAAGCATCCTACATCCCCAACATGAGACGTAATAATGATAGGCACAAGGTGGAAAGCAACTTGGGATGCACAATCTAACTTTTTCTCACAGATTCTGTTACCTATATATTGACCGATCCAATACCCGTGCTCTTTTTACCAAAATGTAAAATGTAAATCTGTGTGGAACTAATTCAAATAAATACATAAAAGCTAAGGTGAGGCTGTGTGACCATACTAACCCTAACCCTAAGATTTTTTGGCTTGAGAAAATTTTGTAGTTTAGCTTTATGATATAATTGCGTCACTACAGTGAATTAACCTCAAAACAACAAACACGCCACCACTTTCTTTGTACTCTAATACAGGGGTCTTCAACAGGGGGTCCACAACCCTTAGGGGGTCCTAAGAGCTCCTCCAGGGGGCCGCTAAATTATTGTTTGCAAATTTTTTTCTTTTTCAAAAATTTAAATGTCTGAAAACACACAATATGAAACACTGTGCCTTCCACATGCATGTTTAACATTAAAACATGATGTATAAATAATGTATACATATTAATCCATTCACCAGGTTTAATATGCAGCCCAGTTTTATACAATATATGTAGTAGGGGGGTCCCTGCTCTGCCTCTCTTTCAGCTAAGGGGTCCTTGGTCTAAAAAACCTTGAAGACCCCTGCTCTAATACATGTAACACACACAGTTGGTGCTGTAGGATTACTGGTGTTGTGAACAGATGCAGACCTTACAAACAGCACTGAGCTGCCGTGATAGACCAAGATAAGAGCTGATGCTGCATTCACTGTCCTCCATGGAAAAGGCTTCCCTCATTTTAATTACATGCTTCGACATCTTTTCAAACCACGTAGCTCCTCCCAAGATGCTAAAAGTTGATTGTTAAAAAGATGTAAAGGCAGTCTTCCTTTCCTGGGCCATTCTCCTTTCTAAAGCTTTATTAAACGTGATCAAATGTTAACTAACCATGCCTAGTTTCAAAACAACCTCCCACAAGGGCAGACAATGTTGAAAAGATCTGTATGCAGAAATGCTAGCTAATCGCAAAAGTCAATTTGGACTCCTTTGGTTTCAGTGGTAGCTTTAGACACATTACGTTATTGGAGCCAAAACTGTATTCAACATACTGGTAGATTGGTGACATTTGGCCGATACCCAGACCCCTTGAAAAGGTCAGTATCGGCGCCGATCAGTTCATCCATAAAAGGAGCTGCACCTTGAGAATATATGAGTTTGATTGCAAAACAAATATCCACTTAAAACAAATGACCTTTGTTTGACAAAGTGATTGAACACAGTGGATCATGCATGAAACATTTTACATAAATTACTTTCTCCCAAATCAACGTCCATCATTTTAAGGGTAAGTTCACACTTTTCTTATGTGGTGATTGTACCACTATGGTTGCTTCTCCATTAAGTAAATAACTGTTTATATATCTTACAAGAGCCCATTTGTTCATTTCTCATCCACTGCTTCAAAGTGGAAACATTTTACCCTGCGATATATTTCCCTGCGTCAGCTGGTGTTCTAACCTTGAATCAAAATGCAGTTTTTCAGCAAACCCATAACATCGCCTTGTAGCTGCACTGATACTATAGCTGTTCCTGCTCGGGAGGAAAAGAGAAAGTGGATGTTTTTCCATTGTTGTAACCCAGTAACAATTTCCTCGTAGGATTCTGGCCAATGAGTCAATATGAGACTTGGGCAAGCCTTGAACGAATGCCGTGGACGCAGTGATCCTGGTTGTAACACATTTTCTTTTGCATTTAGAGCTAACTGGTCGAAGCCGAGTATGAGAGGAAGGGGTTTGTTTCACCCAAAGAAGGAAATAGAATTTATATTTTCACATGTATTACGTGACTAAAACTTCACCCTATAATGTCAACACATTCTCATGATCGGGTCCGTATGATATATTACGAAAATGTATGCAGACCAATACGTATGATATCCTACGAAACTAAGCGAACGCCAGCTGGTCACGTGGCGCTGGTCACGTGGCGCTGGCTAGAGTGGCAGGCTTCGATAATGTAGCTGTCCACTTACAATAACACTTTATTTCCTAATGTATATCATCATGCTCGAATCGTACACTGTCTAGTTTCATTAGACAACATTTACATTTATTTACATTAACATTCATTAGCTAATAATAGTTTCTTTTTTTAATTTAGATTTTTAACTTTTTTTTTAACAGATGCAGACCTTACGAATAGCACTGAGCTGAAGATAAGAGCTGATGCTGCATTCACTGTCCTCTGTGTGTCCACATGGAAAAGGCTTCCCTCATTTTAATTACATGCTTCGATATCTTTTCAAACCACGTAGCTCCTCCCAAGATGCTAAAAGTTGATTGTTAAAAAGATGTAAAGGCAGTCGTCCTTTCCTGGGCCATTCTCCTTTCTAAAGCTTTATTAACGTTACCCAACCATGCCTAGTTTCAAAACAACCTCCCACAAGGGCAGACAATATTGAAAAGATCTGTATGCAGAAATGCTTATCTCAAAAGTCAATTTGGACTCCTTTGGTTTCAGTGGTAGCTTTAGACACATTACGTTATTGGAGCCAAAACTGTATTCAACATACTGGTAGATTGGTGACATTTGGCCGATACCCAGACCCCTTAAAAAGGTCAGTATCGGCGCCGATCAGTTCATCCATAAAAGGAGCTGCACCTTGAGAATATATGAGTTTAATTGAGAACAAAGTTTGATTGAAAATATATGAAGAGTTTGATTGCAAAACAAATATCCACTTAAAACAAATGGGACTCATTCTTATTGCACAAAATGACCTTTGTTTGACAAAGTGATTGAACACAGTGGATCATGCCTGAAACATTTTACATAAATGACTTTTTCCCAAATCAACAGCCATCAGTTTAAGGGTAAATTCACAGTTTTCTTATGTGGTGATTGTACCACTATGGTTGCACTTTATTTCCTAATGTATATCATCATGCTCGACTCGTACACTGTCTAGTTTCATAACATTCATTAGCTATAATAGTTTCTTTTTTTAATTTAGGATTTTGACTTGTTGGAGTGGGTCCATGTTTACAAACTTTAATAGACTCACAATTATGTCAAATTGTACTGGAGATCCCAACGTTTCCAAGGATTAGATTAGATCAGCTTAGATTTTGTGGAAATGTGAATAAATGATGCACAAGGCAGCAGCAATATTTGCATCTGACAGTAACAGTGCAGCCATAAAAACACTCCGTCTTGGGTTTGAATATTTCACTCAATATGTGCATCACAGAGCTTCACTAAAGTGTTGAAACGAGCATAACACAGAATACCCGTGATAAATAGCCGATAGACTCCTTTGCCATTGCCTTTCTTTTTTTTCTGGTGTGTCATGTGTCATGTTCCATGTTACGAACGCGCTGGAAAACAGGGTTAGTAAACAGTAGAAATCAGCATGGAGGCCAGTCAAAATGTTACAGCAGTTATTTGTTACTTATTCAGTCTCTCTTTCAAACTCGGTGCCGACTAATTAGGAACGATGTCCGTGCTCTGCTTCGGACGGATAGGGACTGAATTTGTGGACGAGATGACAGAAAATACAGACAGAGGCGACGCGCGTCATAGCATCTGGCTGGAAAAGGGACAAAAATGAGCGTGTCCACACGGGTGTCATGTCTCCATCACTGCTGATCTGGAGCCAATAAATACCCGTGACTACTGCAGAGTCATTTCCCACTGAAAACAAAGGCCAAATGTTAGTGGGTGTTATGGTGTGTGTCCATTGTCAGCATCATGTCCCCGCTTCCTATACATTTCTATGGGAGCAGCAGTGCAATAAATTCTGGTAGCATCGTGGGGACTTTGGAGTAGCAGGGCGTTGAGTCGCATGCTCCAAATGAGGAGCAGCAGGCTCGGCTCGCTGCCTCTCAAAAGCTGTCGAAAAACTTTTAAACTGACCTTTGTCGAGCTGAAATGAAGACACATTCAGCAACTGTTTTCAGAAACATGTTTCGGTAAAATAAGTGGTCGTATTCTGAACGAGCCGCCCTTATGGTCGGTTTTCAAATTAGGGAGCAGCCAGCCCCACGTGACGCGCTCTTCTAATCAGCTGCAGCCATGGTGGTTGTAGGAGGGTGTAGACTGTCTTCTTTGCTTGTCAGTGGTCGGTGAAGAGAAACTGGTGGAAAGCCCACTAGCTTGCAATGCTGGGAAGCATATAAGCATAGACAATAACGCGTATATGGACACGTACTATTAGTGGGTTTTTTGGCCAGTGGGAAAGGGGCTTTACATATACATAATATACAGTGTGTAGAAGATTTTTTTTTATAGTTTATAGAAAGCTATGGCTAATATCAACAGTTAAAGAGGTTAAATGGTCTTAAAAGTAAAAATAAAATAAAATAAAAACTGAAATCTGCAGATAACATGGCACTAACCACCAGGCAGTCAAATGAACAATGTGTCTAAATGTATACTGAAAGGCACTATAACACAGTGGATGATGTTGTCTCCCCAGAGGATGCGAACAGTTGATTTTGTGAGTGTGTGTGTGTGTGTGTGTGTGTGTGTGTTTTGTAAATAATAAAACATGCCTTTATTCTGATGTTTCTGAGCGTGACGCTCATTCAGGCCGCAAGAGGAAGTGATCTATTCGTGATTCTTATTGTTGAGTGTTTGATATCGAGGAGTGTGTGTGTGTGTGTGTGTGTGTGTGTGTGTGTGTGTGTGTGTGTGTGTGTGTGTGTGTGTGTGTGTGTGTGTGTGTGTGTGTGTGTGAGTGAGTGTGTGTGCTGTATGTAAAAGGGTTTGTGGGTAAACAATGGAACAGGTTTGTTTGAGCGTTGGGGGGAAAAGAGGGTTTTGTGAAATGAGCTAAAGAGATATAAGTACATGTGAGCACACTTGCTGTCAGTATGCAGTGATCAGTAGTATAACTTAACATTTCACTCTTTCAGGTCTACAGTCTTCCTCTGATTACTTTTTAGAGTAGGATTTTCCTTTAGTATTTTTTCACATAGTGCATTGCACGCACATGCATTAGTGCAAATAAGAAAATACACAGTGGAGAATGTCCTAAAATATCTAATGCAAAAGTTGTTAATTAGCTTCAAATTGACAAGAAATGTACTTATTATTGCATTATTGCATTTTGTCCCACTAAAAGACAAAAGTTTACTTCACTACATTTTAAAGAGAGTGATTGTATTTTTGTATCCACTACATGTACCCTTGGCTTACTTAACACGCATGGCAAGCTCATAAAAGCTGATGCATTGCCATATCTTCTCAACAAATTGCCACCTAAACTAGCTACTCACACAGGGAAGATACCCTGTGTCATTTTCGTACTGTTACCTTTAAAGGCACCTTTTTACCACCTATTACCAGTGTGCATTACTGCCCTCATTGTCACGTCACCACTTCCGGGATTGCTCCGGTGTCGGATGTCCCCCTTTTCGGCCAGATGTCCCTCACCTTCCTCTTTCTTTGTGTTGGCATTCTAAACTCCGGTGGACTTATGAGGACTATGGTTAACTGCTCCTCAGATCTTTGCAGGGTAAATCCAGACAGCTAGCTAGACTATCTGTCCAATCTGAGTGTTCTGTTGCACAACTAAAACATCTTTTGAACGTACACGTTCCACCAAAACAAGTTCCTTCCCGAGGCTATTTTGCAGAGGCACCGTGGCTCCGTCCGGCGCTTAGCACAGCCCAAGACAATTGTGATTGGTGACGTCACCCCTTTACTCGTGGTTTCGCTCGAGCACAAGATTCACACATTATGACCTACTTATTAAAGAAAAGCTTGAGAGCTCCACTGGTGTTCAAAAACTGTGGATCTTTAATAAATCGATAATTAAACACTAAAATACTTACCTCCCTCTGACATAAGTACTCTTACTTTTGATACTCGACTACATAGTTACAGTTAGTGTACTTGCTTTTACTTCATCTGAAATCCATAAAAGATCGAAATACTTCTTCCAACACTGAAAACCAGAATAACTTTCAAGTCAGCATGAAACAATGAGTTATTTTCAGTTCAAATCAACATTTGAACATACTGCAGCTGGTTAAAGTAAATTACACTCTCAAACAAAAGACTCAGTGTATAATATGGAACATTTTCCATGTTTTCTCTGTCTCGTGTGGACACAGGCTTCTGCAAAGCTCGTTTTTAAGCACTTATGTCTTGTGTATTGTGTGTGTGTGTGTGTGTGTGTGTGTGTGTGTGTGCGTGCGTGTGTTTGTACAGTGAATGTGTGTGCACTGTATGAGTGTATGTATGTGTATGGATGGTCTGAGGTGCTGCTTCCCTGCTGATAGTCCTGTGACTAGGATCTTCTCCCTCCATCCTCCTTGGCATCTTCCTCCACCTCCCTCATACTTTGGCTAATGAAAAACCTTCTGCCCTGTCTCAGAAACACACACACACACACACACACACACACACACACCCACACACTTGAACACACAGAAACTTGCACACACAGACAGACAGAAATGTGTTCACTGATATGCAGACACAGAAGCACGAGCGTGTACAGTATAGGTTCACAAACACATGCACGCACACAGATAGAGACACAGACACACTCAGAATGTATGAGAGGCCGTATAGGAAGTAATTCATACTTCTGTCTACACACACTATCATAGTCTTGCATATACACCACTATACTCATACACACACACTATTATAATCCTTTTACATGTATGTATGAGAGGGTATAGTCGTGTATGTGAGAGAGTATAGTAGTGTATGTGAGAGAGTAGAGTAGTGTATGTGAGAGAGTATAGTAGTGTATGTGAGAGGGTATAGTAGTGTGTGAGAGAGCATATAGTTGGGTATGTGAGAGAGAAAGTATAGTTGTGTGTGAGAGAGTATAGAAGTGTGTGTGAGAGAGTATAGTTGAAAAGGAAGTTGGTCTGATCAATCAGTAAGGCCATTTTAAATGATCATTACCCGGTGGGCTTGCTGCTTTGAAAGTACAGCTAGCACCAACTCAGAGGAACAAGGAACATTAAAATCAAGCAGCAGAAACTTTGACAAAAACAACTTTGTTGGACGAAAACATTTATTCTTATCTTATTTAGTTTCTTTTTCAAGGTCAGTTTTTGTATGTGGAAGTAAATGGTAATGAGGAAAACATTGCTATCTTTTTCACTGATACTGTGTGTTCAGAGAATTGTGAGGGACACTGACAATTTGGGACATGACAGTCATTTTGGAAAAATTAATTTCTGAGCTCAATGGTTATACTCGGACAATCTCTTTCTTGCTCCCGACGGGACCTTCATTTCTATCATTTTACACGGGCTCGCGCTCCGGGTTGCGCGTGGCAGTGCAGAGGCAATGCAGAACATTTTAGTTGGGAGTGACAACGCTGAAATGAATGAAGACCCCCCACCCCCCCCAGTACATTTTGAGACTTCAAATAATGTTGTGGTTCCAGAAAATGACTTTATTTTCAATGAAACAGTTATAAAAATGAATTCTAGAAACTGTAGACCCACTAGCCGATTACGGTAACCATGGCATTCAATTATTTTTGGGGCCTGGTGAACTCCATCAGTGGAGGCAGGCAGTAATGACTGGGTAAATGACGGCCTTGTCTGAGGGGCAGCTCATGGAGAAAATCCACTGAAGGTAGTGGGGAGAAGCCCAGGGGTGAATTGCATTTGCTCCCGTCGCAAAGGCCAGGATACCCCCAAGTTACAAGGGTCCCTCTTGCTCTGAAAAAGAAATACACCAAAGAACACCAAAAAAAGAAATGAAAACTAGCATGTAGAAAACATTTAAAAAGGAGGGAAAGACAAAGACAGACAGAAGGGCATATGAAAAGATATTCAGAAACAAATCACACAAACTAAAGGGCAGATTGCAGAAACATAAAAACAAATATGTGGCTTTACCACACTTAGTAGTATTTAGATTATTATTCACTGTAATACATGTATGTAAACATGTGGATTGCACTTTTTAATATTATTATTAATAATAATAATAATACATTTTATTTATATAGCGCTTTTCATGGTACTCAAAGACACACACAGATAGGCTAAACATCGTCACCCAGTCAGATGATTGCAACTCAGCTAGCTAGCCAGCCGATGCTAGAGCTTTCTCATTTAACGCTATCTTTGCTGTAAACAGCCTACTCTGATGTCTCCAAAATCCAATAAATGCAGAACTACACTGTAATAAGCTGCGCATTGAATAGCAAATTACAATGTGTTTGAAATTGAATAACAGGAGCGCAGCAAAGGATACTATAACTACCAATATGTTTCCATAACTGCTGCTGCTATCTGTTTCTCCTAGTCAAAGTCAAATGTATTTGTACAGTAAAATATCATATACTGTGGTTAATCAAAGGGCTTGACAGATACTGTGTCCTCTCTCATGTAACAGCAGATTTAATTCTGAAACCTGATGTCTGAAATTATTTCACACAGCTTGCTCAAACTTGCTTAATCATATTAACTAGCACTAGCTAGTGGAGATATTGCAGAGTTTTCAATGGAAAATGGCTAGCCCGTGTTGTATGTGGGTAGCAACCATAGACTGTTAATATATACAGTCTATGGTAGCAACTAGCTAGCGGCACTAACGTCACGACTATGCTAACATGAATTTGGGGGGACACTACAGATAGGATGACGTTAATAAAAAAGGGTCCTTGGCTATTTTTTAATCAACTTACCTCTTCCTGGATTTCGACGACGATCCACCGAAATGCTGTCTCGTTTGGTAACGGGGTCCTCCGTGTTCCATTGAGCTAGCTAGAAGTAGCAGTGCTAGCGCTGGAGCCAGGTCTGACTGGATTTGCAGTTCCATCCCTGAATAATCTCTGCATCTCCGAATCAGAGCTCTGTTGGACTTGATTTAATTGTCGAGACATCGTTGACAATAGCTCACCTTTTCCTAAAATATTATTTAGAAGACCCACAGCTTCAGTTAGCCTCTCTCTGTCCATTACAGCGCCACTTCAGCCAAACTAGTACAATGACAGTGCAGGGTTTTGACCGTCAAATACCGCTTCTTCTTTGTCAACCAATCGGGAGCTGAGTAATCAAACTCCCTTCCATTTCAATCAAACTCTCACACACACACTACTATTCTCTCTCACATACACTACTATATTCTCTCACATAAACAACTACACATTCTCACATACACTACTATACTCTCTCACATACACTACTATACTCTCTCACATACACTAGTATACTCTCTCACATACACTACTATACTCTCTCACATACACTACTATACTCTCTCACATACACTACTATACTCTCTCACATACACTAGTATACTCTCTCACATACACTACTATACTCTCTCACATACACTACTATACTCTCTCACATACACTACTATACTCTCACACACACACTACTATTCTCTCTCACATACACTACTATATTCTCTCACATAAACAACTACACATTCTCACATATTCAACTATATACTCTCTCACACACTACTATTCTCTCTCACATACACTACTGTACTCTCTCACATACACTACTATACTCTCTCACATACACTACTATACTCTCTCACATACACTACTATACTCTCTCACATACACTACTATACTCTCTCACATACACGACTATACTCGCTCACATACACGACTATACCCTCTCATACATACATGTAAAAGGATTATAATAGTGTGTGTGTATGAGTATAGTGGTGTATATGCAAGACTATGATAGTGTGTGTGTAAGACAGAAGTATGAATTACTTCCTATACGGCCTCTCATAAGAATGTGAAGTGCACATACATTACACTCAGTGTTGGGAAGGATACTTTCAAAACGTATTCCTTTACAGAATACAGAATACATGCCCAAAAATGTAATTTGTAACGTATTCCGTTATGTTACTCAATCTGAGTAACGTATTCTGAATACTTGGATTACTTCCACATTGAATTGCATTTTATAAGTGTAGGAATGCGGCCATCACATACAGCTTACTAAACAGGCCTATTCTGGTGTGTTCTTCTGTTCCAACTGGCTGAATGTGTACCTAAACAAGCAGATAGATATTTGTATTTGTAGTCCCGAACTGCATACTACAAAAATCTAACTGCAGTCTAAGCTACCACGAGCTAATTTTAGCTAACGCTAGATGGCATGTCAAACAGGGCCAGTCAGTCTTTCAACGGCTCTGGGGCTAGTAAATCAGCACATAGGAGAACGTAAAGTCGCACGTCAACTATAACCAACACATTCTCACACTCATCTCGTAAAATATGGACCCTTGGTCAGGTGCCTTTGTTGTTCTTGTTGACGCTAAAAGTCTCCTTTAGCGCTTTAAGTAAACGCGCTTGGTCGGGACTATTGCCGTCCCTTTAGCGCTGTACCTTTAGTGCTTTAAGTAAACACGCTTAGTCGGGACTATTGCCGTCCCTTTTGACGCAGTTATGTTAAGGAAAATGTCGTGGGTGGGCTTACGGTTCCGTGACACGCGGGAACTATGGGATGGTTGGGTTTAGGAAAGGGTCGTGGGTGGGTGTAAGGTTCTGTGACACGCGGGAGGAAAGAAAAAAGCGACTATAGCAAGCATGACAAGCGGGACGCAAACCTCGCTCTCCTGAGTGAAAGTCCTGTGTTTGACCCATCCACCACCCCAACCAACCGCCTTGCCCTTACATACTACTCGCTAAATCCTATCTAACTGCTGCTCTCCCCGGTGCGTTACACAAACACGCTGAAAGACTCCTTTTTTCGTCGCATCAGACGCTGACAGCCACTGTCCAAACGTCCTTATTTTACGAGTTCGGAATGAGAAAGGGCGACGACTACCCTTGGCTAATTAAAAAAAAATAACTTACTTTAAGATGCTTCTTCAGGTTGGAGGTGGAGTAATTTAGACGCTGAAAGGATGTTGGTTGCTGGCAAGCAGAGCTTGCACTGCACAGTTATATTTCGTTCTCCCTGTTCTTTCTTTAATGTGAAAAGCTGTCTGAATTGCCAAGATAGAAACACATTCCTGCCCTGCCTCTGTTGTGCCGGTGCCACTGATTGCACTCGTCCAACGGCTCCCCATGTGGGAGCAAAGAGCCGCCTTCAAAAAGCGAGAGTCCAACTCCACAGAGATCGCTCTTCTTTACCTCCTCCCAGCAGCACTCGCTCACAAAAACACCATTTTTCTCACTGATGATTTTAGAGTCAAAAAATCTAAATGAAAAATTCATGAAATTGGAAGAGAAGTCCTTTCTTGAAGAGGAGGTGGTTTGTGTGTGTGTGTGTGTGTGTGTGTGTGTGTGTGTGTGTGTGTGCGTGCGTGCGCGCACGCCCCGCAAGAAATGGAACTGATGCATCGTTTCTGTGTCACTGCTAATGTTGCATGTCACAAGAACCTCTGAGGGGGCTGCAGTCTACACACACGGTATGCACACACACACACACACACACACACACACACACACACACACCAGACAGGATGCACACACTCACACGTCAATAATCATATGGAACACACTTGTGCACCCATGTTACTCTTATTCACACAAACACAGCTCACAGACACTCAAATGTTTCAGAATCTTAATACACACACACACACACACACACACACACACACACACACACACACACTTCATGTCATGTGTGTGTCATGCTCGGCATCATGGGAGTTTAAACATCATTACATGTATCTGCTGTTGGAATAGAGTCAAGGAGATCAGTTCTGCTTGTCATAACACACACACACACACAAACAAAAAGTGTATTTATACGTGTGTGCGTGTAAGTGTGAGTGTGTGTTTGCGTGTGCTAATGCAGAGGATCAGAGGTTGACCTCAGGCTACCAGCTAATTAAAACTGAGAAATGAGGGAGGGAGAGGAAGAGAGAGGGAGGGAGAGAGTAGTTCTTAGGAGAGAGATTGAAAAGAGAGAGACAGAGAGAAGGAGGAGAAGATGAGAAAAAAAGAAGGCAAAGAGAGCGTGTGAGAGTTTTCATGTTTTTTGTTTTTCCTTATTTCAATCGAGGGTCTACGGACAGAGCCTGTTGTATGCTGTACAGATTGGAAAGCCCTCTGACAAACCTGTGACTTTGTGCTATCTTAATTCGATTGGGTGCACACATGACCAATTCATGCTCCCAAATGAATCATCTGTGCCAATGAATTTATAGAACACAACACTAAACAGTATTGTTTAAATGTCAGAAACAAGTTCAGAAAAGAAAAAAACGCTGCTTGTCTGTGCCTCTTAGAACGACACATAGAAGAGTTTTCTGATCTGACACCCTATCGGCAGGACACCATCATTTGTCTGTAACTAAACTGTTACAAATCACTGTTTGAGAATAAATCAGTTGTATGACAACACTATGTTTAAGGTTTGGTTAGGGTAAGGGAAAGGTCATGGTGTGGATTAAAATATGGGCACTATGACAATATTTTGCTTTCCACTAGATTTTGGAACCTGGCTGCGTATATTTGCCTCCATTGAGCGACAAGAGCAACCCTGAAATTCCACCAACTGCGGAACGGCTGCGGATCGGCTCCGCTGCGTGTCAGCTCCGTGCTCCGCCGTCCTTCAATACCCACCAGGTCCGGGTTTGTTGCAGTACGGCCATGACTGACAGCTGTAGTCACAAGGACCCACGAGATCTCGCAAATTCACATAGAATAGAACCACAAAACCAACAACAGTTTGTTTCCATCCAGAGGAGTAGAGGGGAAACAACTCTGTGCTGTGTTTTCAAGGTGTAGTGCAGGGAAATATGATCTGCCATGAGTACGGTGTATTTTATTTTGAAAATTAACTGGATGTTTTATTTTGTTTCTGTGCTCGACTTCCTGTCCTGCACTATCTGCCCTGTGCTGAATTGCTGCGGAGGGCTGCGGATCGCCGGAGCTGTGCTGTCAGTGTAAATACACACATTGACTTTAATGGAAACCTATTGACTATTGTTCCGGAGCGGATCCGCAGACGTTCTGCAGCCGGTGGAAATTGGGGGTTAGTAAGCTCGGGTATTGATGTTGCGCAACTTACAAGTTCATCCCAAAGGTGTTGGAGGGGCTGAAGTCAGTGTTCTGTGCAGGCCACTCAAGTTCTTCATCAAACTGGGAAAACCATTTCTTTATGGACTTGTTTGTGCACGAGAGAATTATAATATTTAAGCAGGAAAAAGACCTACCCTAAACTGTTGCCACTACGTTGGAAGAACACTGTTGTTGCTGTCCTTGACAACTTATACGCGTGGTATGTGTGCCCCTAAAGAAATTATGTGAGAAATGATTTCAGTATTCATGGAAAACATCAACACTGAAACACCAACTTGTGGCCATGAGTTATTAGTTTGAAAACAGCAATCAAAAACTTTGTGACATCAGCCAGGCTCCATACAGGGAATTTGATAGACAGAGTGAAAGAAAAATGGAGAGGGTGTGTTGAGAGAAAGACAGAAAGGAAGAGAGAGACAGAGTTGGAGTGAGGTCTGAAAATGTGTGAAAGTGTGAACAGACAGTGACACAGTAGTCTTGCTTTGCTCAGACCTTCCTCCACAGCGCTGCGGAGGAGGGTCTGGCTAGTCCACACAGCATTCCTGGATGGGAGAAAAACATGCATTTCTTTAAACCAATCACAATCACAGTCTTGGCCGGTGCTAAGCACCGGACAGAGCCACAGTGCCGCTGCAAACTTGTTTTGGTGGAACATGTGTACGTTCAAAGTAGATTTAGTCGTGCAACAGAAAACTCAGATTGGACAGATAGTCTAGCTAGCTGTCTGGATTTACCCTGCAGATATCTGAGGAGCAGTTAACCATAGTCCTCAGAAATCCACCAGAGTTTAAAATTCCAACACAAAGAAAGAGGAAGGTAACGGACATCTGGGCTGAAAAGAGGGACATCCGGCGGAATTTCCGGCAGCACCGGAGCAATCCTGGAAGCGGAAGGTCGTGGATATAGACTGGAGACACAGTGACCTGGACGGGTTGAGGGAATATGGGAGCTGAGAGAGAGAAACTATATAGTCACTTGTCTCACTCCATAGCAATACTTTTTTTGTTTGTTTATTATTTTCTTCACTCTGTATATATATTGTTATTTGATCAAACATAATGTCAGTAAAGCGTTATTGAACTGAATTCAATTTGATTGCGAGACAGGGAGCATGCAGGAGACAGAAGAAACACGGGGCGTTCATGTTTTATTCACACAGCAAATATACAATCGATGTCTCTTTATATTATTCATGGTTCTTTTTAAATATTTCACTGTCAACAAGCCAATTAGCAATTTTAGATGGCTGTGTGTTTGTGTGTAATGCAATTTTTATCGTGTGTGTGTGTGTGTATTTGTGTGTGCGCTTGTTTGTGTATGTTTTTAAGTTTTTGCATATTTCCCCCTTTCTCTTTCAGTGTGTTCGTGCACATGTGTACCATGGGTTGTGTGTGTGTGTGTGTGTGTGTGTGTGTTTGTTTGAAACAAGCCGACCCTGCCAAACAGGCTGCTGGGTCTGGGGAAAGGAGAGAGTGTCGAGGAGGGAAAGAAGGAGGGGAGGAAAAACAGGAGGAGGAGGATGTGTGTGTATGTGTGTGTCAGCAGTTTGAGTGGGGGGGGGGAGGAAAGAGTGAAAAGCCTAGATTGAAGTTTGATCAGTTTGTCTCCCCCTTGTCCCACTTACATATCCCCGTGGAGCCCAGAGCAGGAAGGCAGGCTGGTGTGTGTGTGTGTGTGTGTGTGTGTGTGTGTGTGTGTGTGTGTGTGTGTGTGTGTGTGTGTGTGTGTGTGTGTGTGTGTGTGTTCATGTGTCTGTGCATGTGAAATGCATCGGCACAACCTCGAAGAGAAAAAAATGAGCCAAAACAGATCGAGATAAACAGATAAATAGATGGATTGAAATAGACAGACTGACAGCGAGACGGGCAAAGATAAGAGAGGAGAGACATGAGCTGGAGAGGGCACACAGATAGAGAGATGAAGACAGTGGGAGATTAGTTTGAATCACACACACACACACACACACACACACACACACACACACACACACACACACACACACACAGCAGTAGCAGCAGGGAGTGATTGACAAAGACCGACAGACACGCCTACAGACTGAAAAAAATGATGAGCGGAAAAAGAGTGACAGAGGGAAAGGGAATAACAGAGATAGACGCAGTGATCCACAGCTGGATACAAATCGAAGCAGACAGCAGAGAGACAAACAAAAAGACAGACAGACAGACAGACAGTCACTTGCTGTATTTGTCTGTTTGTGTCCTTGGTTGCTCTATTGAACATCTACCTTGTGATCATCTCGTTTGGTCCCAAACATTGGTTTTGCCTGGACAGGAGGGATTTATGAGAGAAACCCAGTTCATGAGGGCTGGTATATTTGCTGTTGTAAGCTCTCAGTGTTTGGTAGTGTCGGTCTTTTGCAGGGAAATCATCTGCAGCACAGGAATTGATGCATCCTCTGTTTGTTTGTTTTGAATATATAGAACAAGATCTCATGTAGCAGCCTAATGTTGCAGCCAGTGTGGAAATGCTTCAAAATAAGAAACACTGAAATGTCTAATGGATGCTGGCACTAAGGAAACTCATGCTGCGTCCTAATTTAGGAGTCACAAAGTCTTTGGAAAAGCCTTCAAAGTCTGCATTTCTAGTCTGTTAATGCCCTGATAAGTTGAGTTTGTTTTTTCACATAGTATTTTTGTAATGTGCACTCACGTGATCATCCGTCACTGGTGAATATGGGTTTTTTGGGCCCTAAAAACTTGCATGATGGTGGACTGTTGAAGTGCCGCTGGAAATTCCACCAGATTTCTGTCACCTTCCACTGTCTTTTCATTCTAAACTCCGGTGGATTTTTGAGGACTATGGTTAACTGCTCCTCAGATCTCTGCAGGGTAAATCCAGACAGCTAGCTAGACTATCTGTCCAATCTGAGTTTTCTGTTGCACGACTAAAACAACTTTTGAGCGTACACATGTTCCACCAAAACAAGTTCCTTCCAGAGGCTATTTTGCAGAGGCACCGTTGCTCCATCCGGCACTTAGCGCCACCCAAGACAATTGTGATTGGTTTAAAGAAATGCCAATAAACCAGAGGACATTTTTCTCCCATCCCGTAATGCTGTGTGGACTAGCCAGACCCTCCTCCGCTGCGCTGTGGTGGAAGGTCTGGCAATGCGAGAATAGCGCAAGCAGTGATAGCCGGAGAGAAAAGGTGCCACCAACTCAAGACTCAAATTTCATTAACAGAAAATAAAACCCAAAATCCACAGGAAATGCATGCTCTGAGAGGGTCTTTGCTTTTCCTTCCGCTACTGCTGCAGTGATAGAGAGCGAGAGAGAGAGTAAAAGAAAGACAGTTACCATATAGAGCTGGGATCCAACCTATTACCTTAATTCTGCCCTCGCAGCAAATTTCACTTTTTTTAAGATTACTTTTAAAAATCTATTTTTCAAAAGACAAACTTAATTCAGCCTAATTATCAGGGCAAATAGAGTCAAATAGACTCTAGACAAAGACAAATGCTTGGAAACCATGAGTCCCCTGATAGAATCGCAATGCCTGTAGTCACTGTACCGCAACACTGATTGACTGACAGATGATCTCTGGGAAATGCAGTACAGTAATGGTACAGAACCGAGCTCTAAGCACCGTAGATGTCACTAGATTAACAGAAAACACACAAATCTTGAGTTTTTTTCAAAAAGAAAATAGCCTAAAGTGCTAATTTGACTCTTTAGAACTTTGTTTAACAAGCTAGATTATTATTTCAACTTTCTGTAACAATGAAAAAAAAATAGGATGAATCTATCTATGATGATAGATTCAAACTCTCCATTACTGCTTAAACACATTGCTCTTAAATTACACATTAGGCTTTCATGTAAACTATAACTCCATGCCATATCTAAAACATACTGTATGTGACAGAGTCCAAATTAGCACATAAAGACCTGAAAGGCCATTTTTCATATTTGACATTCTTTGCAGTAGCAAGATCAGATCTTCAAAGTCTGTAGTAGCTGAGGTATCTTGCACTCACATCAGAGAAAAGAAATGATGAATGTTGAATGCTGCTGCTCTGAAGTTCTGACAAAAAAAGGGCCTCCAACGCTCTGCTTTGGCAAGCTTTCACACCCTCTCAATGCCGCTGTATTAACGTCTTGCAATATGACGTGCAGGAACGTCAAGAAAAATGTCAGGCAGTCGCTGTGGGAGGAGACGGGAATTTGAAATGGATTTTTTCAAATGCAGGGGAAAAAATAACATGCAAATTAGGTGTGTTTCCATGAGTCGAAGAAAATAAATTTCCACACAGACTTTCAAGAACTGATTTCTGTTTGGCAAGTTGTTGTCGCACTCTCATGTTGGATAGTGCAAGCGATATTTCATGGCTTTCATTTTCAAGATGGAACACCAGGAGCACTATACTGGCACTATATGTTTCTTTTTCACTGGTAGGTCACGGTTTACACAGAACATCTCACAAAGAATTGACTCATGTTTAAAATTATGAATACCAACTTTTTCAGGTGATATAGAGTCCCTTTGTTTAGATACAACAGGCTTAATAACTCTTTTATACATCAGTCTATCCTGTACAAAAATCATTTTCCTGCTAATTAGGATCTGGATCCGAGGATATCATGAAACATGTTTCTTAGACATGGCTGTTGATATGTCTTCATCTTTGTACTATATGTGTAATTGTTGTCTGCAAAATGAATTTCGGTGTGAACTGACAATGAAGTTGTATCGTATCGTATCTTAACCTGCAGACTTTTCTTACATTCAGCTTTTCTACTTCTTGGAAGGAAACCCATGCTCTTGTACATGCTGCATTACTGCAGTAACTCCACATACAATTCACTCATTACCACTGTAACTTATTAACAATTAGATTAAACCGTATGAACATTTAATTTGCGTGGCAGCAGCTCGGATTTTTCACTTCATTATTAAGATAAAAGTATCCTTCTCCCTGTCTGCAGCGGAGTTTTTTGGTGCTCTTGTTCACAGGGCTACGGCGAGGTTATTTCTCTCCACACCGTTTCACTTCACAGCCGAATCTCATCTCCTCTGCCTCAGTGGAGTTCACATCACCAATTCTTATTGAAGGGGAAATCACACAGCCATTGCTGAGCGAGGTCGTTATTTGGACTAATCTGCTCCCGACTTAATTCCGTTCCTCTGATCCGACGGCCAGGTTGGAGTCAGAGGATGTGGCTAATGATGTAGTTGCAGCATTGTCTGGGAATGCAGAGAACACACACACACACACACACACACACACACACACACACACACACACACACACACACACACACACACACACACACACACACACACACACACACTCTAATACACACACATAGATACTTGCAGACATTTACTTGTAAGTCACTCACTTGCTCACATACTGTAAGCACTTATATGTATGAGTTCTCTTTGATGTCACACATTGACACACACAGTTGGCTTTACCCCCCATATACTGAAACTTAGTAAAACATCTTTTCCACACGATTCCACTAAATTATATAAATATTCTATACATGTACTCATTCCAGTGCTTCATTGCTCACTTTTAGTGAAATATTCAAACACGACACAATTTTTTAACGACTGCCTCTATACATCAAACGGAGATCATTCTAAATTCTTGTTTCTAATATTTTATGCATATTTTCTTGTTTCTAAAGATGACCTATTTAATGTCTCTGGAACCTTTGGATTTAGACCACATCTTAAAATAAAAATAATGTGAGTCAATTTGAGTTTACTTTAAAGCTCTCCCAATCAATATATTTTATTATTGAAACACATTAATGCATCTAATGTAAAGGGGGGTTGCTCACAGTAATGAACCCACAGAATAATTTCACCTAACTAACTCTACAGAGATGTTTTACTCTCTTTTTGCTTATAGTTCTGTGAAGACAAAAGACAAACGTAGCGAATATCTGGTGAAGAAAGAGGTTCTGGGTTAGTCAGTGTTTCTGTACTCAAGTGGCCCTAACCATTCATTCCAGTCAGTAGTCATGAATACGTAAACCACAAAGAAATCATTTTGGTTAAATAATAAATACTGTATATATTTTGCCCATAAAACACCTTACAATGACATACCTTAAGAGTTTAAATAAAACAATAGGTTCAAGTTTACAGGTTTACGTTCCACTGCATGCCTGCATATAACACACATGCACACCTTGTACTTATAAACTTGTTATGATTGTTATCGCCATAACCTTAACCCAGACTTTAATCATCCAACTAAATGCCTACTCCTTACACAAACCTTAATCTATCACCAATTTGATTCATAACCCTAAAACCAAGTCTAAGCCCCCAAACAGCCTTTATAGTGAGGACTGTCCTCACTTTCCAAAACCGTCCTCACCCACAACGTCTCCAGTGGGTCCTCAGAAAGATAGAACACACACACACACACACACACACACACACACAGACACACACACACACACACACACACACACATTTGTCCATGCACTTGGTCTAATTTTTATCGAATGCAACATTCACAGTATTGACCTGCTCACTCATACGCATACTCAACCCTCTCACATGCACCAAAAAACACACATACACACAAACACATTGCCCTCTTCTTCTCACATGCTTTTTCACTCTGTGCTCATTTGGTGATGTTAATGCCAGCAGACATGTACAGTGTGCTCAAACAGCGGAGGTAGGGGAGGGCATCTGTGTCTGTGTGTGTGTGTGTGTGTGTGTGTGTGTGTGTATGTGTGTGTGTGCAAGTGGCTATGTGCAAATGTGAGTGTGCGTACATGTGTGTGTACTTACCACTCTTAAAAATCAATTAACAACGCACAGCACCAGCCCCCCAAATTAAGAGGTGAATTAAACATCACCAAGACCAGATGGAAAGAAATCAGAGAAAGAAAGAGAGAGGGATAAATAATAGAAGACAGAGGGGATCGTAAAAAAGGGGGGAAATAAAACTGAAATAAGAGATGAAATGAAATGTAAGAAAGCAGAAGTCAATTAGAGCGACTCAGAGAGAGCTGCAGGGAGAGGCAGATAGGAAGCGAGGGGAGGGATTGCTGCAAGTGTGTGAGTGTTTGTTTTTGTGTGTGTTTGCGAGCATGTGCACACAGTGTTTGTGTGCGTCTCTCCTGCATGTTTCCCGGAGTCAAACTGACACAACCCAGTTGTTTGAAGTCGACGGCAGCATAGTCAGGATGGTTGCAACGCGGTGATGATTAGGCCGCGTTCTCTTTCTCGAAGCTGAACTTCAGTAGGACTTCAACGTCGTTCTGTACGAGGGTGCATTTCTTTATATGCGCGTGGGCAATAAATAAGCTGCGAACCAGGGGCCCATTTCCAAAAAGCGACTTGTGAGCACTGCTTAGACGCAGATCACAAATAGTGGCAGCGTCACGTTTACCAAATGACTGCTCGGAAATGAAAAACAAATTTGTGAGACATACATGTCTTTTGGATGCTCGTGTGTGGGTCGCAGGTATGACGTTTGTTTTGATTGGTGAAAGGTGTCAAAATTACCTAGTGATTAAATAATCTTATGTATCAAATCAAGACTTTTAATGCCATATAGTATGTGTAAAAAACAGCATGTGGACCTTCATAGATACAGTACATGTATTTGTAAAATTAGACTAGCACTACATGTTACTGTAACAAACAATAGAAGAAAGAGTAGAGGGCATACATTTGTTTAATTTTCCTTGTTTAAAAAAAAAAAAAAAAAATATTCTGACCGTTTAGTTGGGCCGGTATCGACCATGAAGTCACCTATTCACATCCAATTCAGTTTCTATATCAATGCCATTATACTATTTTGTGTTTCCACTACCATTGACATTCATTCAGTCATTGGTGGGCCGCTGACTCAGTTTTTAGTGTCACAGCAATCCCTTTACACATGTTTCTTAACATAAAAATGATTCCAATTCCACACAGATTGTAATTTAGGAAAAATAGAGCTCTGGTATTGTATCAGCAAATACCCTGAGTTGAGGTATCAGGAGAGAAAAAGTTGGATCGGTGCATCCCTTAAACGTCGGTAACATCACAGATGTAGTCAAAGACTAGGGATTATTTTGATTTGTAGCCCCAGACTAAAGTGGTTAATGGAGAAAGAGACAGACAGACAGAGACAGAGTAACGATAGGATCAGATGTGATCCTTACAATTTTGTGTAGCAGCAATGTCAACATGTCTTACATGTCAGTAAAGTCTTTGTATGTGTGTGTGTAGGCAAAGGAAAATCTCTGCATTTATATCCAGACGTGCAGTCTTGGAGTGATTTTGGGAGTGTAATTAAGTATATTTGTTTTTAGATTTGATTGTACATTCAACTCTGCAGGCATTTGTGCAATATGTGTGTGTCTGTGTGTATGTGTGTGTGTGTGTGTGTGTGTGTGTGTGTGTGTGTGTGTGTGTGTGTGTGTGTGTATTGGTAATTGTCCCTGCTTTAGTGTTTGTATGTGTGTGCTTGTGAATCATGCATGCAGTTGTCTTCGTAACTTTAAGCACACAGTGTCTGTGTGTATGAGTGTGTGTTTCTGCATCTACACGTTAGTAATTGCCCCAGGATGAGCTTGTAAGTGTGTGTGTGTGTGTGTGTGTGTGTGTGTGTGTGTGTGCGTGCGTGCGTGCGTGTGTGTGTGTGTGTGTGTGTGATTTCCAATAACTGCTCAGTTTGCTCAGCATCTCCTCTGCGGTCGGCGTCCCGCTGGTCCGAGGTTCTGCTGAAAGTGTTTGTGAGGGGAAATAAAAGCAGAGTTTGGTGTAGAGAGGTACACTGGGAAATCACTAAGCCACTGTTTACAGCAAACACTGAGCGAGCCGGGACACACAGTGACAACGTTATGATCCCGGTGTCTGTCCCTCTGTGTTTGTCTCGCTCAGTCCTTCTCTGTCTCTCTGTCTGCTCTCGTGTTTGTCTCTTGTCATGCAGTATGCTTTGGGAGCATAAATGGTACATGGATGATATTCCCCAAAACATCAAAATAAACAAACATATCATCCCACAGGAATGATGCATCAGAAACAAACAGGTCACTGTATACTGACCTTAGTTAAATGACTGCAGGGACATGTGGCTTTGTAATGTGACACAGAAGTCAGATTACTTTTCTGTAGTTACTTTGTATGTGTCTAGCTTCTCTATACTGTTTAACCCACTGCATACCTTAAGGGACCGTTAATGTCTTCCCATAAGGAAGACAAATACAGCAGAAACATTCAAATAGCAAATTATAGCAAACACCAATTAATAAGCAAATATAATAAAATGCAGTGATGCGTTAAACATTGTTTGCATGCACATGCCATTTCTAACTCTGTATCTATAATGAATCTATCCTTTATCTGCTGTCATATGAGGACATTCTTTCATGCAGCACTGTCATGATTGTGATTTTCTGTTTTGTTCTGTTTCCTGTTTTATTTTGAAGTCCGTCTTGTCTCCCTTGTCTTGTCTAGTTTACTTCCTGTCTTTAGTTTTCCCTCCCTTGTGACTGCCCTAATGCGTTTCACCTGTTTGCCCAGCCTAGTGTCACCTGTCCCTTGTTAGTCCTCGTTACCTGGTTTATTTAGTCTCTGTGTTGTCTTTGTCTGGTGTCGGGTCAGTTTTATTCTGTTGCTGTGTTCTGTGAGTTTGTTTGTGTCTGGAGTCTACCCTTTGTCTCTGAGTTCCAGTTTTGAGATCCTGTTCTGGAATTAGTTTTTGCCTGTTATTTTCTGGATTTTTTTATATGTACTTCATTTTTGTTTAATACATAATTTAAACTGCATTTGGGTCCAAGCCTTTCCTGACAAACCGTGACAAGCACTTCTTCCAGCTTGTGTTTTTTTACCTTCTCTACAAGATGGCGTTAAGACAGGAAACAGCCCTGTGTTACGAAGCTGCTTTGAAAGAGGCATTGGTGTTTTAGATTAGGGCACACAAAAGTGATTTGCGAGCACTGCTTACTGTACATGGTTTGTTACACAGAACTATCCCCGAAAATGGAAAATGTTTGGAAAAGGGCAGGCGCTTTCAAAAAAATACCTGGCTGTTGATTGCAAGAACCATCTGTCCTAACGAACAGTCTCGGCCGTCACACACCCCTGAACCACACCCGTAGCTGCCAGCAGCCCCTCACCGGACGCTGATTGGTTCGGTAAGCTGGTAGTTCAGACACAAATGCATTATTTAAAGCCTGACGAGATGGATTTTCCTGTGATATGTGATCCCGCGATTCTCGCGTGATCTTGTGATATCGTAACAATCTAGCTGCCGTGTAAGGATACTAGAAATTTAGTGTTCAAGTTATAAAGTCATTTCCCAGGAAACTTGAACATATGTATTGGCCAAAAGTGCACCTTTCTGGATGATGTAACGCATGTGTTCTAGCAAACATTAAGCTTGGTTTAAAAAGATTTCAGGTCCCTCTTGTGTGTTTTTTGCTGGAACCTTTTGCGTCTGAACCCCCGCTGCATCCAAGCAGTCATCTCATTGAAATAAGTGAGGGTGCTGCATTTTGTACACAGTGCCTGCTTGAAAGAGGCCAAAATCTATTTCTACCCAACTGATAGTTAATTTTAAACATTTTGAAATGTATTATAAAAAATGTGGTATTTTTGTATTAGCTGAAAACATGAAAATATGTTATACAGTATGTAAAAAAAAAAAAAAAAAGCATTTTAACGGTTTAAAAAATATCTTAAGAATGGAAAATGTTTTATTTCACAGCTGACACATGTTTGAGTCAACATGATATTTAATGCTTGATAATGGCATTAATGTAAGTTCAAAAAGTCTAGAGCCTCTTCGAACTGACCACTTGTGCACTGTTACAGAACCTGAGCCTGCAGTTTTTCAGAAAACACATTTATTCACTTATTTTTTTTGGAGTGCTGATGATTTTTGTTGGGATGTTTTTAGTGTAGTCTATATACACGGCGTTCCACTTCCAGGATTGTTTAGGTGCCGCCGGATATGTCGCTCATTTAGGCTGGACATCCATTACCTTCCTCTTTTTTGTGTTGGCACAAACTACCTTTGGATTTCTGAGGACTATGGTTAACTGCTCCTCAGATCTCTGCAGGGTAAATCCAGACAGCTAGCTAGACTATCTGTCCAATCTGAGTTTTCTTTTGCACGACTAAAACTACTTTTGAATGTACACACGTTCCACCAAAACAAGTTCCTTCCCAAGGCTTGCAGAGGCACCGTTGCTCCGTCCGGAGCTTAGCGGCGCCCATGATGATTGATTGGTTTAAAGAAATGCCAATAAACCAGAGCACGTTTTTCTTCCATCCTGGAATGCTGTGTGGACTGGCCAGACCACCCTCCTCCGCAGCGCTGTGGAGGAAGGTCTAGCAATGTGAGACTCATTTTAGTCTAATGACCCTCCCCACTTCCATTCAACTTTCCAATAGTTCAACTAGTCCAATAGTTAGCCAAGAAATGTCACAAAAAAGCTTGAAGTGAAACCTAGCGACAGAGGAGCCTTTCTTTATTGCTCCAAATACTGGTCTTACTGTGTCTCTCCATCCTTGCTTTTTTTTCCCTTTCTCTTTTCTGTGGTTTATTCTTTCTCGCCCCCTCTCTCCCTCCCCCTTCCCTCTGTCCCACTCACTCTCTCTCACACACACACACACGCACACTTTCAATCTCTTTTCAATCTCTCATGCAAACATGACATTTTTTTTTTTACTCTTGTCCACATGTTGCCCTTTGCTACCTTTTCAGAAATGGCAAATATATGCACACAGCATACACAACAATGACAGATATGCATGCAGGCATGCGTGTACACACACACACACACACACACACACACACACACACACACACACACACACATACACACACACACAGACAGTGGTGGAGAGAGTGGTGTGCGGCAGTTGAAATGGGAGTGTAGCCCGGAGGCAGAGTTGGGACATGAATACACTGATAGGGTCAGCGTGGCAGTTTTTGGGGGTGGGGGTTAGGAGGATGAAGGCTTCAGGGTGTGGAGGAGTGCAGTTTAGGGTTACAAACCTCACAAACTGTCCCTTCATTTCTACATAGGAATGGTTTGCTTGCAGGATATTGTATTTGGCCTTTGGTGGCCCCATTAGAGGTTATGAAGTTTAAGGGAACAGGAATTAGTAATTTCTCAATGAATAATGGGACTGTCTGATAAGATAACAAGAAGTCCCACTTTGAAGTCCAGAAATAATATTTTTTACTGACTTATGTTTAACAAAGACCTTTTCTGATTTGAGTGAGCAGTATTGTAATTGTTGCCAGGAATACCAGTTTGTACATTCTTTCTTTCTGATCCTCGAGCCAAACGAAAGCTTCTGAATTGCTTGGAAAATGCGAAGCTACCTGATAAGTTTCACTTCTGTCAATAACAGCAAAGACAGACACTACGGGCAACAACATTGCCAGTTAATGTGTGCCACCAAGTCAGAATGCACCACTGTCCTGATTTATTGAAGGGCGTCAACACTCAGGAAAAGCAACACATTGGGATTGGCACACCACTGCTGCATCATTGTGATTTGTGACCGTTGTCTGTGTGACTTCAGCCTTTAAAAAGTCGATTAGTGGGTCCACCTCTTTGGTCCAGACTGAACTATCTCATCAAATATTGGATTGCAATGAACTTCTGTTTAGACATTCATGTCTTTCTACGAACGACCCCTGACTTTTCCCCCATCGAGAGGTTGTTCGTTTTGGCTTTGAGTGAAATGTTTCGCCAACTAGTAGATGGATTGCCATGGACTTCTGTTCAGACATTAAGAGGTTGACAGTGATATGTTTCGCCAGCTAGTGGATGGATTGGCATTCAGTTTGATAAAGATAGTTATTCCACTAGCAGGTCAAACCTTTCACCTATCCACTGAAATATCTCAACAGCTACTGCATGGATTGGGACAAAATTTGGGCAAAAATAATGACATTCCCATCAGTGTTCATTGTACGTTGTGTTTAGTACTAATTAACAAATGTTAAAGGAAAACCTTGTATTTCCAGTACTGTCTACTTTGAAAACATTTTATCATGCTATTTACCTCAGACGAAGTCTGACAAAATCTCCATGTCACTGATTAAATATGATATATGGTTTGTAAAAATCCACAGACAGACAAAGGGTGACCAGTAGCATTGACGAAATTTGGAGATACAAGGTTTCTGCCTGACAGCGATGATATGTTCGTTGTATCTAAGTAAGCATAACTAACTAATAATAAGATCAAAATGATAATTAACACAACGCAAGTGACATTTACCTAAATCAAGACAAACAGCCTTGCATAGTCAGCACCAGATAATCAACCCATACTCACAACATAACTAAATATAGATTATCTCACATCATTGTCATTTATGTTTTATGTGAGTCAGGCTGTGTATCAAATGATGCAACACAATGAAATGCAGCCGGTGTGTGTTGCTCATGAGCAATATGAGGGAGGGTTCAAACTTGGAAGTTACCTACTTGGCTAATTGCCTGCATACACATATGAGTAAACTCATGTCTACTTTGACTGTAAATATACAACTTAACTGTCAATCAAAATCATGCTCACTGTTAAGCTTTGCTAGTCCCTCAGGAGTTAACCTGCATCTGTTTGAGTTTATTGCTCATCTATTCTTAGGGGATCTTTCACACCTACCTCGTTTAGTTCGTTCAAATCACACTAGAGTTGTTTGCCCCGCTGGTGCGGTTCGTTTGGGCAGGTGAGAACACGGCAACCTCACTCGGTGCGCATCAAAAGCAGACTAAACAAGCGTACCGAGACCTGCTTGATGAGGTGGTCTCGGTGCGCTTTCAGTCGAACTCTGGAGCGATTTGTGGTGAGAACGTAATCTGACCACGAACCGCATAAACTATATATATATATACCTATACCTAATGTCTCCTGTAGTCAGATGTGTTTTTCTCACAGAAATAGACAGCAGTCAAGCTCGCCATCAATCACTCACATCTCCGTAGTCAAACCAGCCGCCGCTAAAGTTGAAGACAGACTAACTGAGTGCTGTTGGTCGACAATTTTTTTGGATCTGTGGGTTCAGCATTCTGTCAGCCTCATCCAGCAAGAGATAAGAACAAAGCACAAGCAGAGTGAAGTGACCAGAGCACACGTAGCAACGTCGCTCGTGAAACCATGTCTGATTATTGAAATGAAATGAGCTGGTTTGACCATGAAGATGCAATAAATATGCACTAGTCCAGAACACAGGACCTTCTTCCTGTATTTTTTTTTTTCTTACTTTCTTGTGTCGAAAGGAGCCAGTTGAGGTGGTTCGGGCATCTGGTAAGGATGCCCCCTGGGCGCCTCCCTAGGGAGGTGTTCCAGGCACGTCCAGCTGGGAGGAGGCCTCGGGGAAGACCCAGGACTAGGTGGAGGGATTATATCTCTAACCTGGCCTGGGAACGCCTCGGGATCCCCCAGTCGGAGCTGGTTAATGTGGCTCGGGAAAGGGAAGTTTGGGGTCCCCTGCTGGAGCTGCTACCCCCGCGACCCGACCCCGGATAAGCGGATGAAGATGGATGGATGGATGGATGGATGGACTTTCTTGCTCCCGCCCAAGAAGCAGCCGACCAATAAGAGGAGTGAAAGTTCTTGCGTGTTTTGTAATAACGTATTTTAGTACGCTTGGATTTTTCCAGGTGTGAAACCAAACCAAGGGTAAATCGCTCCAAGTTTACAAACTCACCAACTGATTCGGACCAGAGTTGGTTTTACCCCTTGGTGCTTTTCTTTGGGGCAGGTGTGAATGCAGCAATAACACTCGGGTGCACATCAGAAGTGGACCAGACATGCTCAGACACATCTGGCCGATAAGCGGAGTAAATGTTCTTGCGAGGTTTGTAGTGATGCTTTTTTGGTGCGCTTGGATTTTTCTATTAATGAAACGAAACCGAATCAAGGGGAAAATGCTCCAAGATTACAAACTCATCAACTGATTTGGACCAGAGCAAACTAACTATAGGTGTGAAAACCCTAAGAGAAATATTAATACTTCAACTCATGTCTAATGGAATACTTCGAAACGTCTTTGAAAAGTTGTGAATACTTCACGCTTAAATGTTAAGTGCAGTTGATAAAGGGCTAGTTATATAGCAATTGTATAAATGTTTAATTAGGCTCAGTCTGATGGGGGAAAAAGAGGACAGCGTGAATACAAGATATTAAAGACATTAAGGATAATATGTTTGGACACTGAGGCTGTTATTGTGAAGCTCTGTCTATTGTACCACTGGGTCATTACACAATGAGCGGGAGAGAGAGGATGATATGATATACCTAACATCATCCCTCAGGGTAATGGTGCAGGGCGGCAAGGATGGAGAGGAGGAAAGAAAGGAGGAGGCAGGGAAGAGAGACAGAGAGAAAGAGCTGCAGAGACAGGGAAAGACAGAGGAAGGGAAGAAGTGAGATGATACAAAAGAGAAACACAGGATGAAAGAAATTCTCAAAGATATGGAGAGAGATCTATATAAAGAGGACGAGAGATGCTGGAGAACTATAGAGAAGTAAGGAAAGAGAGAAGATGGAGAGAGGAGAGGAAGATAAAGAGAAATGGTCAAGAGAGAGAGCAAGAGATTTTAAAAGACAGAAAACTGAAAAAGACAAAGAAAGAAAGTTAGACAAGAAGAGGGAAGTAAAGAAACAAAGAGAGAGGGGAAAAGAGACAGAAATGGGGTAAACCTGGATAGGGGAGCGAGATAGAAACGAAAAAGAAAATGAGGAATGAAAGGAAAGTGAGGAAGGAAAGGGATTAAAGAGAGAAGGGGTTAGCACATGGGAGAGGAAATACACAGGGTATTTGAAAGTGGAGGGGGAAGAAGAGATGGAGGTGTGTGTGTGTGTGTGTGTGTGTGTGTGTGTGTGTGTGTGTGTGTGCGTGTGTGTGTGTGTGTGTGTGTGTGTGTTGGGGGGAGGAGGGGGAGTATCCCGTAGGGTTAATTACATCTCTGTTCTCTGTCTGTGCGGCTCTCTCCTCCGCGATCTGAGTCCCTGCTGCAGGCTGACAGGCCACACAAACACAC